>NC_142608.1:31408483-31708483 GCF_041222555.1 Hakea prostrata | reverse complement strand
AAATTTGAATTCGATGGAATACAAAATTAAACATGAAAAACATAAATGAGAAGCCATTTCTATAACATTATAAAATTCATTTTCTTTCATGTCTTTTCTTTTGTGTATGAGGGCCTACAAGGTGTCAATAGATGTAAAGATTCATGGAATTGGGGTCGACATTCTTCTGTTATCTAGCAAGAAAATGATGTATTTGAGAATTTTTTTCGATCAACATTGGAAACATCTTTAATGCAGAATTGTTTCAACTGAGCATTTTATTTAAAAACCCCGACTTCTTGGAGAATGTTCTTAGCATTCTTTGCAAATGTTAAAACCATGAGTTTAATATTTGCTAACATATACCTTGAAGTTGTTATTATAGTCATTGTCTTATTCTTTATGCAAAAAGGAAAAAATTATGCTCAACAATTACAAATTAGTGTCTTACATTTGTTGTTAAACACATAATAAAAATCAAATTAGAGGTGAAAATTTACAAGTTAAACTATCATTTTCAAGATCTTTAAAGTTCTTAGTCAGTTAATTAGAGAAAACCCCAACAACAAAAGCTATTTTAGGCTTTAAGAAAATATAGAAAGTACAAAATTATACTCAAAATTATTGGATTTAATTTCTCTAGGCATTCACCTAGCATCTAGATAAGTTATTAATCTACATTTTATTATAAATGTTTTAGCAACTTTTAAAACTTATATATGATGATTTTCTAATAGAGACAAAGGCTTGTGAGTAATTTTCATAAGGTAATTACTTTTCATCAAATCAACTAATCAACCTTGTGATTTGAGTTTGACGTTTTAGTGTTTTTTAATTTTTTCAAAAAGAAAAAAATAAAGGTTTAGATTTGAAGTATGACATGATTCTTTCTCAAGCATTTAATATATGCAGACTAAGTTAAATCTCTAAATTTATCCATACCTATATTTAGTCATCAAGATATGTCAAAAATGAAACCTTAAGAACCTCAATTTGATTAAGATGTTTAACCCAAACTATAATTAAATTAAAACTCACCCCTATATCCAAAGCCTGATGTTAATATATTGCACACACGTCATTCACTAAAGGTTTATCAATATATTGTTTTTAAACTTTTACTTCTTCTCTATAAATGAAGCAACAAAATAAAGTTAAACAAAAAACATACAATTATCCATGTCTTCCTCAGTTACCGCTTGAGGCTTCTAAATTTGTGAGCATGCATGGCAATCGACTATAGAAGAATGCAATTTGACAGTTAAGAAGTTTGACAGTATTATATGATGATGCCACCAAACAAGCAAGCTATAACACAAGAATGCTTTGGTCATCTAATCATCAACAAATCCAAATATAGTATCAAAATTCATTAGGAGGTTAAGCCATTAAAAAGATATTTAAAAATTAAGTACTATAATATCAGCATTAACCAAAAGAAGGTAATGTCACCTACCGATGTCAAAACCTAAATTGAACAATAAAATAAGAAGATATTCATCTAGTTAAATAATATGAAAAGAAAAAAATTAAAATTTGGTTTTATAATGATTAAATTGAATAATTTCTTAGTAGTTTAGAGAACAAAGGAGCTAATTAAAGGTTTAGTAAAAGAATTAGAACTCAAAGCTACAGTTTCCAATATAGTCAACCAAACAAATGTTTAAAGAACCATAAAATGAGCCTCATATAGCACATATAACCGTCACCATGATAATCAATTGGATAGCATAGACCCTACTATTTATGTGGTTTGCTTCTAAATACTACACATAGTAAAAGGAGAATATAAAATTGGTGCCCAAGAGTAATAGAGAAATTGAGAGAGAACCTTTGAGTTAGAAAAGATTGATTGAATTTTGGTATTTTACTCATTTTTTATGTGACTTGAAGAAGAGCAAGTCACGTTGTTGATTTCCAGATAAAAAATATAGATTTCATAGAATTAAAAATAGGGCATATTGGAAACAAAACGTGAAGAAATAAAATTGCAAATATTAGAAAATTTTGAAAATAAAATATGGAAAAAAAATTTAAGAAGAAAAAATTAATCAAAAGAAATTCAAAATCCCATAATATCATATATTTCACAATTATTAACACAATTATAAAACTTTTTGTTGTAAGAGGAAAAAATAAAAATCCGAACCATTTATTACTTTTATCTAATACCGTGAACAAAAAGAATTTGTAACACCTCCGTCCTTGAGCCTTTAATTGCATGAGTAACTAACTAAAATTAAAGCAAATACTATTTGCATCACATATATATGATCAAATACCAGAAGAAATTAACTCTTGTAATTGGTTTACTTCAACTAAACATAAATAGTGATCACAAAACCATAAACATTAAAAGTATCCCATGAGAGAAATGTGCTAAAGTACATAGACAAAAAAGACATCTCAAGAAAGTATTGGATATAGAATTATCCAATAGTCTAGGAATCAACAAGAAGGCATATAATTGTCACTGAACTGGGTTTGAGAGGATGTGAGATGCAATACCTCTTGAGGAATATTTTTTGACAGGTACCAAAAATTCGAGTTCCTCCTTGTTCATGGCCACTTTTGGCAGGTGTCCATGTGGGTCGTCCTGTTGTTGTCATTTTTTTTGGCTATCCTTGAAATCACAAAAGGTAAAAAAAATCTATTAGAAAGAAGCAAGCATTAAGACATAAGCAACATAAACTTCATCCACAAAAGATGACTAGTAAAAAATTCAGTCAAGTTGACATTAGAATGCGAGCCATTGATGAAGGAAAACAGTTCTAAGGATTTCAACTGAAAACACAAGCTAGTCAGGCCAAAACCTTAATTCTTGAAACAAAAGAAGGGGGGATTTGTGAAAAAAGAATACCTTTGGTGTCACACCCCACACGCTGGTATTGGTCCCACCCGACAACCCGTGAGTGTGCTCCGTCACAGGATCTACGGTTTTATCATCAATAATAAATGAAAGCAATAATAATTTCAAATAATTAAATGAAAACTATTACAGGAGTCCAAATACTCCAAGGATGAATCAAAGAAAAGAATTTTAAATAATCATGTTCCATAATTTGTTGAATTCAGCGGAAGCAAAAATAAAACTAGTTCAATTTAATTCTTTTAGATCTCTCGAGGGCTAAAGTCTTTTCTTCAGTTTTAGCAAAGATGGGAGCTATCCAGCTTTGCTCCAAAGACTTCTCAAAATGTTGAGTTATCTGTCTCCTTCTGCCGTCAATGGGTGCTATAAGCGCATTCCAAGCATCCGCAGGAGACTTCATGACATACATCTCTATTACCCACTGACGCTGCCAATTCTTCTTTACAGGAGCTGCTCCAGTCATACGGAACTTCTCTTGATCCAGTATACCCGTCTGTACAATATAATTTAATATACAAAGAAAGGAATGAGTTCTGACAAACTCAGTAAGGAAACACACCTCACATACATATCGACAGTGTCACATCCACCCAACCGGTACCCTATCTGGCATACCCGAGTGTGTGATCCACAGCCCTGAAGATCAAGTTTAAGGCGATCATATCCACATAGCACAATAACATAATCAAAAGCAAGAAAAATATAATTGTATTTAAGTAATTTAAGAATTATAATCAAGAAATGATCTCAGAAGGATCACAAAAGAATATCAAAGTGCAGAAATAAAAGATACCAAATCAAAGAAAGAACTGAAGAGTATAGTGGAAATATACCCCACAAACAAAAGCGGAAGGTAGATCGAAATTTAAAGCAAGTCTAAAGCTTTCCCGGATTGTTGGATGACATGTATAGGACTTGTCTAGAAGTGTTGGCTAGGATGTCTTTGTTGTATCAAACCCGAATCGGAAGGGCATTGAGACCGAACGACCTGTGGTAGTAATGTGGTTTGGTGGGCGCTCAAGACCGGTAACCAACCCATGAGAAGACATAAATCACATTGCGGATACTTGTTAGAGGCCATTTATTGGTAGGGTTGCAAATAGCTAGACTTGGGCTCACGGGCGCTCTAGACCGGTGATAGGGTTACAAATAGCTAGACTTGGGCTCACGGGCGCTCGAGACTGGTGAGTTATATCCGTGAGAGCTTCCCGTCTAGTATTTGTGGATGACCAATAGGGTTGATGAGTCCGTAGTTAGGGACTATGCTGACTCTAGTGTGAAGGATACCGGAAAGGATCTCGAGAGGGGAGGAATGGAAGTATCCGGATCTGACATGATATGACTGAGTAGATGACTTGCATTAGGCTAGGTTTTACCGTGACATGCGCCAATACTTATACCAATGGTGATGTGAGAGAGTGGTGACTTAAACCCCAGCCATGGATTGTCTTGAGGGATGCAGGACCCAATTACCATCGGAGAACCCAAGATATCAGAATGGTTGAGGGAAGAGTGATTTGAAACCTACCCAAAGAAGTATGGTGCTATGACTTAAAGCATGTCTACCATAGAGACTAGCATGTATAGAGTTAGAATCATATTTGCATCATCTGTTTCATATCATCTTGCATCATGTTGTGCCTTGTATCTGCCTTGCTGAGTTCTTTCGGACTCATTTCTTTCTGTGCAATTGTTTAGTTAGATTATTCCACAGATAACGAAGGATTTGATGATGCCTACCCGAGACAAACCCAGGATGAGGCATACTACCCTCAAGGTACTAGCTACCATGAAGATTACAGTGAAGATACCGAGGGTGATTACGCTTTGTACCAGGATTAGTTCGACACTGGTGTGGGAGTGGCCGTGCTTGGTCTTATATGTGTATTCTTATGAAGATATTTTGTATAAGACCGAGGAAACGATTGTGTAGACTTTTATGTTGTTATTCTCTTTTTGAGATTTGGATCTGTAAAACCTAACTTTGATTGATCTACTTTCCGCTGCTACTGAGGGAGTGATTTCCGCTCACTCTCTCTCTTTTGATTATATACAATGGTATCACTTATTTTTCGCGCTTTGATTATATTGTTTCTTGTCCTTATCATGGTTTCATTATTTATATGCTATGACATTGATTTATTATTGTTCATGATTGTGTTATAGCGTATGTGGGAGGCATGGTTGCTCGATACTTGATCTTCGGGACTGTGGATCACATACCCGGGTATGCCAGGTAAGGTACCGGCTGGATGGATGTGATAGAGTAGTATCAGAGCCCAAGTTCAAGTGAAACCCCAATCACAGAAACGATAACGGAACATTCCTGAGTCATAGATCCAGAAGTGACTCCTGTGTTCTTGAAGTGAGTAATTGATAACTCGGACTAGAAACCTAATCAATGAAGCATAAGTTGTTTGTTGAATAATATACCATAATTATAATTTAACAAGCATTACTTAATGAAATAAAAGAAAGTGAATAATACACAATAATAAAGTGAAACAAAAGTGAACTTCATTAAGTTAAGAAAGTTTTACATCAAGTTACATATGAAAAGCATAAACTGAAATCCTAGTACAATCTAACTATCTAGGAGACCACCTCTGATCTCTAAGTGCCCTAACATCATCGGAAATCTGAGTGAGCTGAGACTGCATCTGCTCCTGTCTCGAATCTATCTATGTTTGTCTCAACTCCATCCTCTCATACATCTGCTCCAGCCTGACCTCCATTGTGAAACCTAGCCCTAACCTTGACCCGAAAACCTTGTTGTTTGTAGGTCCGATAACCCGATGTAAAGCAAGAAGTCGGCTATAGGCCATCCCAGTGGAAGACTTGGTGACTGGCTTTGAATCCATGAGTGTTGATGATAGTGTTCCATTTATGGAAACTGAATCCTGATGAAGATCGGATTTGTTGATGGACTTGGAGTGCTCTCTATCATGGTTCGAAGGCATTTCTACCTATTAGGTAAGTCACTTGGTGTGTGTACAAAACCCCTTCATGTTTGGATTTGATCTGAGCCTTCATTTCCCTGTTTTGGTCTTGTTGTTCTGATTGGTCGACTCATTGGTCGACTGGACCAGTCGACCAATCCAATCGACCAATGGGTTCTGTTTTTGCTAATTAGGTCTTGCTTGCTCTATTTAAGTTCAATCTTGAGTCTACTTCGTATTTGCTGCCTCCAAACTCTTTGGAACCTACCAGAGACCTCTGCAAGACATCTCCCTTGCGTCCTTGGTGTTTATCTTGACGGATCTTCGTCAAAACTTGTGTTCTTACACAAAAAGGTATGTCTACACTCTCTTCATCTTTGTTTTCTTTCCTTTTTGGGTTGAGACAGTAGAGAAGATGCTGCATTCATTGTTGCAAACATCTCTTTACTTATCCCTCATGATTTCCTAAGGATTAATGGCTAAAGCAATGATCTTAATCATGATCATTTCAAGCTTTTGAAGGAATCATGATCTAAATCATGATCTTGTCTTCGTTCATCTTTGATTTAAATTCTGATCTTCTTAGATCTATTTTATTGATCATATTAGTAGTCAATCGCTGTGTTTTCTTTACAAGATCTATAACCTATCAATCTCTAGTTATTTCTTTATCATACCATGCTTTCTTCAAGAATCATGACTGATACATCTATGGTAAGTTTTGTTTCCTTATTTAGAATCATGTTCCTCAGTCTTAGATCTATTTTCTTGAAGATCTATGCATGCCTTTCATGATTTCTCTATCACAATCAATGATCCATCATCCTATTGTTCTTGTCCATGATTTTACTTTGAATTCTTCAAGAACCATGATTGATCTAATTATGGTAACTTTTGTTTCCTAATTTGTAACTTGAAAACTTGATTCGATTAGTGTTTTGAAGTCCTCTATATTCTAGGATGCTGCCATTGTAGTTTACCCCTTGTTTAGTACCCTTTTGAACCACCAAATTCGGTTCTTTATTCTCAAAATTTTGATTTTCGAAGGCCACCGTCTCGGTTGGTCGACTCATTGGTCGACTGAGACAGTAGACCAATCCAATCGACCAATGAGTACAGCAACTCCATATTTGGTCTGTTTTGGATGTTTTGATATCTTTCCTTCTAGGTATCTTTTCCAATATGTTGTATACACTTGTTTAGGACCTTTTTCTCAAGTTTTGTCAAGATCTTACTTGATTCCTTAAGATTCCTGTGCGAGTTATAAAAGGTAAGGATGGTTACTTTCTTAACTACATAGATTGCATATCTTAGTTTCTATTTATGAATATTGTTAGTTTATTTCTTTAATTAGATTCTTACAATGTTATACTACTGTTGTACTATCTTGATATCAGTAGCATTACTTGTTTATATTAAATTGACTCATGTATGATTTACTTACCAAATGTATACAAGTTGGATGTTATTATTGATTTCATTCCATATATGAAGTTACCATATATGTGATGTTATGGATTGATGCTTGTGTATGCTTAAGTATGGTTTGGAAAGGAGAGGTGCCCTTTTGACACTTCTGTCCGTGGACTACTACGGGAATTGTTTGTGAATTTTAAAAGTAACCGCAAGCGCATGGTATCGTATAGCTAACGGGTTGATCTCAAGGAGATATGCCACTTATAATTCAACTTCTTAATAGTAATGCGAGAGTGGAATGATTCAATTTTTGTTAACTAATTCACTAAACTAAACAATCCTAATCTATACGTCTAATGCAATCGAATTGAAACGAAAAATAAATTAAACACAATCAATGCATAAATAAAAGATAGGAAAAAAATGCGAACAATAAAAATGAAAAGGAAAATAAATAAATAAAACCAATTAGTATGTTAAAGCAGTCAGTAAAATTTAGTTCATAGCTAAAATGCAGATGCAACACCACCCGTCACCAGAAGAAGAGGCACGACTGTAGGCTTGCTCTGATTATGTGGTCCGAGATGATGAATGAATAGGCAGAAAGTAAATAACAGAAAGTAAATAACAAAGTAATAAACAAAGCTATAAAAGGAAAAGGAAGCCTTAACCAAAGAGAGACACGACTGTAGGCATCTTTGATCAAGGATCCAGGGGAAGGGAGAACAATAAATAATGCTGAAAGTAAATCCTAAATTAAGAATATGGAGGGGTAGATAGAAGCGGGAATGGAGGGAGTAGAGAAGATTAATAAAGAAGGTTACTTACTTGCGAATTGAACAAACGATTCGAATCTCAACCAACCTTAACAACCAGATCTAGATCTAGAATGATCTAAATCTGCAATTGCTAGACCCAGAGAAAAACGAATCTAAAAAAATTAAAACTTGAACTTGAAGCTTGAACTTGAATTGCATTACATAAAAAGATTAAACCTAAACATTAATCTAGAAATTTAAATCTCACTAATGCAAGCAAAGAAAACTAGAGAAAACTAAACTAAAGAGAGAAGAAAGAATGCTTCTACTAAGCTCTAGAACCCGTTCTCCTTTGATGGAGTATGCTCTCCTTTTATAGAGTTTATATGAGATATGAAGCACGGCTGAATTTGAATAAAACTCAAGGTTTCTATCTGACTCAGCCAATTAGGGTTTTGACGTACTAATCGCACCGACTTAGAGAGATCAGATGCATAATTCCACCGTTGGATTTGAGGTATAAGTAGTCGTGAAGCTCTCCTCCAAAAATCAGCACGATCGGACATCCAATGACCGTTCGATGAAGGGTTTGATCGAAACTGGACAGAGGCATTCAAAAACGGGATTTTTCCTCTTTTTCTTTCTGAATATAATTCTTTTTCCTCTTTTTCTTTTTTTAATTAAATCCAAGATAGGAAATAAGATATTGAGGTATGCAAGGACTCTTTTCCATTTGGACTCTCTCAATAATATCTCTGTAGATTTGATTTAAAATCTCAGCCGTAGATCAAATTTGCCTTCTTTTATCTCTTCAATATTTCGGATTGGTCCATAATCACACATCTCTAGCCCATCATGCTCCAGATCAGGCCCATTTTCGCATTTGAGAATTTGAATGGACTTCTTGACGTGTAAAATAGCATGATTCAAGCCCAAAACTCCAAATATTTGCTTAAATCTTGAAAAGTTCTAAAATCTGCAAAAAACATAAAACCCAAGGTAACTCCACTCTAAGTGTATAAAATGCATGCTTTATGCCCTAAGATTTCACACATAAATGTGCTCATCAGGAATATTATGGGATGTTTCCGGAGATGCCCTTTGGACACCTTCCTAAACTGTTGGATGACATATTTAGGACTGTCTAGTAGTGTTTGGTTAGGATGTCCCATTATGTCAGACCTTAATCGGAAGGGTATTGAGACCGAACGACCCGTGGTAGCAATGGGGATTCATGGGCACTCAAGACCGGTAACTAATCCGTGAGAGGACAGGAATCACATTGTGGATACTCGAAAGAGGCCATTTATCGGTAGAGTTGTATATGGATAGACTTGGGCTCACGGGGGCTCAAGACCGGTAACCAACCCATGAGGGGACGTGAGAGCTTCCCGTTTACCATATGTGGATGACCTATAGGGTTGATGAGTCCGTAGTTAGGGACTATGAGGACTCTAGTGTGAAGGATACCAGAAAGGATCGCCAGGGGCGAGGAATGGACGTATCTGAATCTGACTTGATGTAACTGAGTAGGAGACTTGCATTTGGCTAGGCTTTGACCCTGACATGCGCCGGTACTTAGACCAATGGTGATGTGAGAGAGTGGTGACCTATACCCCCAGCCATGGAATGTCCCGAGGGATGTCGGACCCACTACCAAAAGGCGTTGTGTGATGAGACCTTCCTAAAGAAGTACGGTGTTATGACTTAAAGCATGTCTGCCAATAGAGACCAGCATACATAGAGTTAGAATCATATTGCATCATGTGTTTCATATCATATAGCATTTTACTTTGCTTTGAAATCCTACCATTTATGTTGTTATGGATTAACTGCCTTACTGAGGTTCTTTGAAACTCATTCCTTTTGTACAATGTTTTGTTAGACTACTCTACAGGTTCTGAGTATCATGACTGCTCGTATGAAGAAGCGCAAGGAGAAGAGGCATATCTCCAGGAAGGTGATTGCGGTTATGACAATTACACTGAAGATTCCACGGGTGGTTATGCTGCGTACGATGCTTAGTCCGACCATAGAGTGGAAGCGCCCTTGCGCCATTTTTGAGATTTATACTTATAGAGATGTTGTCTATAAGATTGAGAACAATTTAGTTACATATTGTACCTGCTATTGGGATTAGTTTTCATTCTTTTCCTTTTCTTTTAGTACTACATTTCCTCTGGTTGTAGAGTGGGATTCCGCCTCACTTTACTTTATTGATTTGACATTCTGATTGTCATTTGTACTCTGATTATATATGGTTTATTCTTTCCTTATTTGGATCCTTGGTTTATCTTTTGTACATTGATTATTATTGTTCATGATTATGTTATTGTCTATGTGGGAGGTTGATTACTCGATACTTGGTCTTCGGGGCTGTGGATCACACACTCGGGTATGCTAGATAGGGTACCGGCTGGGTGGATGTGACATCCATCCTCTCCAGTATGGAAGTCATGGAAAGCATTTGAGCATATAAGTCCAGTGTCTCAGGAGCGGCATGTGATGGGCCTCCTACTTCAAAGTGTGGTACGGGAATCCCATGATCATCCTGACCAGCATCACGCATCTCTGCATCCTCTCCATCCTGATCATCTGAATTTGTACCAGCCTGACCCTCATCCACTGGTGCCACATCGTCCTCATACTCCAACTCTGACTCATCCTCCGGACCTGGTGATCTCACAGCATCATCTAGCTGCATTAGTCCAATGGTCCTCATGCCGATTGGATAGCCCATGTCTCTGGTCATCACCTCCTCACCCTCTAGCGTCACCCCAAAATGTCTGAAGATGAGCGTCAATAGCCATCCAAAACAAAGATTCCTCATACTCGGGCTCTCAACTATATCGATCATGACATTCTGAATGATAAATGTCAGATCTATCTCAAATCCCATGTATATCGAATAAATGACTAAGGCATCCATCACTGACACTTTATTGTGATGTCCTACCTTAGGCACGATGTTCCTGCCCACAATCCTTCCAATCACTCTAGCTGAGGGAGTCATCTCTCCGTTGTTCCATGGAAAGTGGCACCGATAGTCATCCCACAGTGTGAAACAAATCTCATGTAACTCGTAGGAAAGGACATGCCTGTCTACCCTAGCGCTAGGTGGTATCCATACACAAGCATGCGGGTAGAAAGGTACCCCAAAGATCTCCGCCAGTGTACGGGTAGTAAAGCGAATCCGTGTCCCTCGGACCTGACTAGCTATCACCAACTGAAGCAAATCCACTCCCAAACCCTCCTCAAACGAAGTCAGATTGCTGTAGAACAGCTGAACCAACTTTGGATACATTGGTAAGTCTGCTGTAAACAAGTGTGTCCATCTCATCGTGTCGAATCTCCGTCTGATCCTAAATGTGCTCAACTCCCATAGCTGCAGTACTTGACTGTGCTCGATGTGGCAGTGTCCAAAGTATGTCTCATAAAGAAACTCTGCCTGCGGTGTAGTGAATCGGTGTCTGTCTATGACCTCCTCTTGTGGCTGAGGTGGAGCCTGCCCCCTACCTCCCCTAGCTCCTACTAGCCTACCTTGTCCTCGACCTCCTCCTCGCGCCTGGTCTCGTATAACATCTATACCTGTAGAAAAAGATCAACAAGTCAAATGTCAGAGAATTACCTAAGAGTTTAGCAAAGATACTAGCACGTGCATAAATCTTGGAATTGCATGCTTATGAAGTTTATTTGAAGGAAATCAGTCGAAATCACGTCCTAAAGTGAAAAATTCAGCCAGCTAGAAAAAGGGATTTTTGCTTTTAGGTCAAAATTGGGATTTTTGAGAAACATTGAAATTGGTTGAAACGAATTGCATGAGTACATCTAGCATATTATTTCTAGCATGTGACAACTGATTTGGTGTTAAAATTCCTAGCGGTTTGAGAGTAATCGAAATTTTGCTAAATTTGGGGATTTCAGTTGCGTTAGCGAAAGCAAGTTGGTGTTTTTGTGTTTGCTTGATGTTTAAGGTTTGTTTTTTCATGGAAACTATGGGATTATGTTGCTAAGCATGCATGAACATGTTTCTAACCTAGAACAACAAGTTAAACATGGTTTTGCAAGAAATCTAAGTGAAGAAACCAACTTGAGAAGATGATGAATAGTGATTACCTTGCTTTGATCTTCTAAGTGTGTTGTGTTGATGTTGTTGAAGCTTGTAATCACTTGGAATCTCTTTGGAATCCTTGGCAAGATGGTTCTCCAGAGCCCTTTCTCAAGAATTTTGAGTTTGAAGTGAGAAATGAAGTGAGATTTGAAGTTTAAAAGCCAAAATTTGTATGCTGGACTGGCTTGGTCGACCAAGCCAATCGACCAAAGGAGGACAGAATGCTATATTTTGGATTTTCGGTTGGATTTTTGGGATTTTTGACCAATGTTTGCTTATCTTGTTGATGATTCTAAGTATGATTTAAGCATTCTAATCATTTGGTCTTGTTGTTGTTGATGGATCTTCGATTTCGTATTGTTATCTTTGGTTTTGCAGAATGGTTGTCCTTAGAAACTGTCTTGTTGGTTCCGGCAGCACCGGAAATGGGGAAGTGGCTACTGGTGGTTTTGACCAGCAGACGCAAGAGAATAGTCATACCAAAAATGACATTCCGGGTGCTCCTGATATCGAAAGCTTTCGAGACATTGCTAGCGTCATGAGTAACATGATGCAGCAGCAGGCCAACCAGTTTAACCAGATGATGATTGGCTTCATGGCACTCCACGGCAAGACTCATGCTAGCGGACATGGGAACCTGAATGCAGCAGCCCTGTATGTGGAGAGGTTCACTGGGACCCCACATACTAGGTTGATGGAAAGCTTTCTGAAATTGCAAGAGCCTTTGTTCACAGGTGTAACTAAGGATACTCTCTTTCCCAACAAATGGCTGCGGGAAGTAGAGAAAGCCTTTAGGTACTTGCAATGTTTGAATGCCCAAAAGGTTCTCTTTGCCGAGCAAAAGCTTCAGCATGAAGCCGATGCATGGTGGACTTCTACTTGATCCGTCCTTGAAGACCTTCATGCCGGTGTTGTTTCTTGGGAAGTGTTCAAAGAGTCTTTCTGTAAGAACTACTTTCCTAAAGCCGTTAAGGATGCCAAGGAAGCGGAATTCATGGCATTGGTGTAAGGTTCATTATCTGTGCTGGACTACTAGCAAAAATTTGAGGAACTTTTCTTTTTCGCCCCTGATTCCATCAAGCCTGACAAAGCTAAGGCGAAGAGTTCTTCAAAGGCCTGCGGCTGTCGATATAGGCATATCTCACTGTTCTCCCTCTTGAGAGCTATGCCCAGGTGGTTCAGAATTCTAAGAAGCTTGAAGAGACAAAAAGAGAGAATGTTCTTGTCCAGAGGCCTTGGCAGCCAAGGAACCTTGGTTATGTTGAACGCCCTGAGCGTCGTTTTATGAGACCTGCACCATATCCCACTCCTACCTTTCAGCCAAGGAGTGTGGTCAGAGTTCCGGTGTTACTCAGGTGGGCCAGCATAGTCAGTCTGGTGGAGTTAGACCTGCATGAGTTGTGCAAACCCCTTGGCTTGGGATGGTGAATCCTAGATCTGTGTTTCAGAGACCTCTTGCTGTAGCGACTCCGGTTGGACCGAAGGACCCTATTTGTTTCTATTGTAAGCAGCCTGGCCATTTTGCTCGTATTTGCCTGAAGAGACCTGCTCAGCCTTTTGCCCCTGTTGTGAAAAGTGCCCTTGCCCCTCCCTCCGATAGAGTGTTCAGCATGTCTAGTGTTGAGCAAGATTCATGTCATGAAGTTATTACAGGTACATTGTTAGTTGCTTCCATTCCAACATTTGTTTTGTTTGATACGGGTGCATCTCATTCGTTCATCTCATCTACATTTGCTTTGAAGACTAACCTAACACCCAGGTGTTTATCTAGTTTTTTGTTAATAAGAACCCTATTGGGTCTGTTGTAAAGCTAGATAGAGTGTTAGAAGAATGTCCTGTGTTGGTTTGTGGAATGAGTCTGAAGGCAAATCTAGTGCTTTTTGATATGAAGTATTTTGATGTAATCTTGGGAATCGACTGGCTGACATCCCACAATGCTGTAATCTTGTGTTCTTCGAAGAGAATTCAGTTTCAGTTGAGTGGAAATTCAGTTTTTGAATTCCAAGGTGAGAAGGGAAGGATTAGTAAGAAGACTTTGACTGCATTGATGCAAGTCTGTGCATTAGTGGAAAGTGCTTCACCTGGAAGCAAGGTCAAGGAAGGGAAGAAGCTTGAAGAAGTCAAGGTTGTTTGTGACTTTGCTTATGTGTTCCCAGATGATCTGTTAGGATTGCCTCCTGATAAAGAAGTTGAGTTTTTGATCGATTTGATTCCTAGAGCTGCTCTGGTATCTAAAGCTCCGTATAGAATGGCACCTATTGAGTTAGAAGAGTTGCAAACACAAATGAATGAGCTCTTAGTGAGAGGTTTTGTACAGCCTAGCGTATCACCTTGGGGAGATCCAGTCTTGTTTGTGAAGAAGAAGGATGGCAGCATGCGTCTATGCATTAATTACCAGGAGTTGAATAAGTTGACTGTCAAGAATAGATATCCACTGCCCCGGATTGATGATCTTTTCGATCAGTTGAAAGGTGCAGCCATGTTCTCTAAGATTGATTTGAGGTCTGGATATCATTAGTTGAAGGTAAAGTCAAGTGATATCTTCAAGACAGCGTTTAGAACAAGATATGGACATTACGAGTTTAGAGTTATGCCTTTTGGTTTAACTAATGCTCCTGCTGTGTTCATGGATCTCATGAACCGAGTATTTCATGATGTACTTGATAAGTTTGTGGTCGTCTTCATTGATGACATCTTGATCTATTCGAAGAATGAAGAAGAGCATGTGAAACACCTAATTTCACGTTGCAAAGGTTGAGAGAAAAGAAGCTCTATGCTAAGTTTAGCAAGTGTGACTTTTGGCTCTCAAGGGTAGTATTTCTCGACCATGTGGTTTCAGCTGAAGGTATTCGTGTTGATCCTAAAAAGGTGCAAGCAGTTGCCGATTGGGAAAGACTGAAAACTGTGATTGAAATAAGAAGTTTTCTTGGATTGGTGGGATACTACAGAAGGTTTATTGAGAACTTTTCTAGGTTGGCTGCTCCTATGACTAAGCTAACTAGAAAGGAAGAGAAGTTTGTGTGGACCGAAGCTTGTGAGAAGAATTTCGAAGAGCTGAAAGTTAGATTGACAAGTGCTCTGGTTTTGACTATACTTGATAGTTCCGGTGGTTTGACAGTCTACACTGATGCTTCCAAGATTGGTTTGGGTTGCGTGTTGATGCAACATGGTAAGGTAGTGGCATATGCCTCTCGGCAATTGAAGAATTATGAGCGGAACTACCCCACTCATGATTTAAAGCTTGCCGCCATTGTCTTTGCGTTGAAGATTTGGTGACATTACCTGTATGGTGAGAAGGTCACTATTTTCACAGATCATAAGAGTTTGAAGTACTTCTTTACCCAAAAGGAGTTGAATATGAGACAAAGAAGATGGTTAGAATTGGTCTCTGATTATGACTGTGACATTCAGTATGACCCAGGTAAGGCCAATGTCGTTGTTGATGCTCTTAGGGGAAAAATTCAGAAGAAAGTGTTGGACTTGAATGCTTTGAGTCAACCTTTGTTGTCTTCAATTGCGGGTTTTGGTTTGGAAGTTGTTTCTGAAGGTTTGAATTTTGTTCTTTCTACCATGACAGCAAGATGCACCCTTAGAGACAGAATAGTTGCTTTGCAAGGTTCTGATCAAGAATTGAAAGAGAAGATTGAGAAGATTTCCTTGAATCCCAAATTTGACCCTGATTTTAGTATGTCTAAGGATGGTGATTTATTGTTTAGAGATAGACTTTGTGTGTTGGCTGTTGAAGAAATCAAGGAGGAAATATTAAAGGAAGCACACCAGTCAATCTTTACAGTACACCCTGGAAGTACCAAGATGTACAAGGACTTAAGGGAACATTTTTGGTGGATTGGTTTGAAGGCTGATGTGGAAGATTTTGTTGCCAAGGGTGAGACTTGCCAACGTGTGAAAGCTGTTTGTCAACCCCCATCTGGATTACTTCAGCCCCTTCTTGTTCCTAGTTGGAAGTTGGAAGTGGGAAGATATTTGTAAAATCCGGCCTTATCCTAATCCTGACTCGGCCCGGATTTTATACTGTTGCAGGTCCGAAGACCCGAAGTGGTGGTAAAAGAGACTTGTGGGCCCTCTTAGTGGATGATTCGATGCTTGATACAGAGCCTATGGACATTGACAATGATGCCCCTTACTTGAACACATTGTCAGTGTTGAGTGAAAATCTGCGCATCGATGAAGATTGAGTTAGTTGAAGCACTTATTGGAACCCCGTGATCAATCCGAAGGTATTTCCTGAAACTAGACTTGTTGATTGACTTGTAGGAGAAAACCCCGCTCGATTTGACCCTATATAGCCTCTCAAATCCACTCCTGAAGTTGCTATCATGTCTTGGTCGACTGCTTGGTCGACTGTCAGTCGACCAGCCAGTCGACCAGCAGTAATGGAATCCAAAAATTTACTAAATCACTTCCCATTTTGCCCCTACTTTTTGGAACTCGTGAATGAGGACCTAGACTAATCATTTGCACTCCAGAGCTCGAGGTTGGACACTCTCTTGGGCTTTTTCTTGATGTTTGGGAAGATCTTTGACTCAAATCATTAGTGTTATACATTAATCCTCAACTCAAGGTATGATTCCTTCTATTCTTCTTCTAATCTATTCATTTTCTATCAATCTATGATCTTGAGACCATGGTTGAAGTGCTGCAACCTTGCAAACACTTAACCATGAGTTTTCCCCCCTTTCAATTCCATGATCCTCCCCCACTCATGCTATGTTATGATTCCATTGAGATTACTAGCACTTCATTACCTTGATTCTTTTCGATTTAACCTATTCTTGATTCAAAACTGATATGTAGATACATGTTAAGCTTAGATTATTATGAAATTAAGTTTTTAACTTGATTCTTAACATTCACTTTGTCACATCCTCCCAGACGGTACCCTAACTGGCATACCCGAGAGTGTCATCCACAGCCCCGAAGATCAAGTATCGAGGAAATCATCCTCCCACATATACAATAACATAATCATAAACAGGAAATAATCAAGGTTTAATATTATAAATAAGGTTCAAAACAATAAGTGAATAAACAATATAATCAGAGTGCAGAAAAATGATACCAGATATATGTAGATATCAAAAGAAGTAAAGTGAGGCGGAAACTCACTCCACAAAATACAACGGAATGCAGTATGTAAGTCTAAAAGAAATAACAACTAAATCAAAGGGACTAAGAAAGATAACTAAACATAAGAGTTTTCTATCCTATAGATGACATCTTCAAAATAGTGGACTTCATCAATCCATTTGAGATGTTCCAATTCCATGTTGCCTTTAATCGTGGTATGCAACTTGATCAACTGAGGGATCATCAGAGTAATCTTGATTGTCGCCAACACCTTGCGTGTAGTACGCTTCATCGGCTTGCGCTTCAGTGTATGGTTCTTCATAGTAGTCAAGAACTGTAGAATAGTCTAACAAAACAATGTACAAAAAGGAATGAGTTTCAAAGAAACTTAGTAAGGTAGTTAATCCATAACAACATAAATAACATGTGGCAAAACATAGCAAAATGCAATGTAGTATGAAAAAGATAATGTATGTATGCATCTAAACTCTCTATGTATGCTGGTCTCTATTGGCAGACATGCTTTAAGTCATAGCACCATACTTCTTTGGGTAGGTCACGCATACGGCTCCGTTTGGTAGTGGGTCCGGCATCCCTCTCAAAAATTCCATGGCTAGGGGTAAAGTCATCTCTCTCTCACATCACCATTTGGTCTAAGTACTAGCACATGTTAGGGTAAAACCTAGCCCAATGCAAGTCATCTACTCAGTTACATCAACTCAGGTCCAGATACTTCCATTCCTCCCCTCTCGGGATCCTTTCCGGTATCCTTTCAGCGTATTCGACTCTCTCAAATACGAACTCATCAACCCTATTGGTTATCCATATGGTAAACGGGAAGCTCTCATGTCCTCTCACGGATATAACTCACCGGTCTCGAGCGCCCATGAGCCCAAGTCTAACCATATGCAACCCTCCAATACATGGCCCCCACAATGTGATTCCCGTCCTCTCACAAGTTTGTTACCGGTCTTGAGCGCCCGTGAATCCCCATTGCTGCCACGGGTCGTTCGGTCTCAATACCCTTCCGATTTGGGTCTGATATAACGGGGACATCCTAGCCAAACATTGCTAGACAGCCCTAGGTATGACAATCAATAATTTGGGAAAGCGTCGATGGACAACCCCGGAAACATCCCATACTATTTCCGATAATGTCCAAGGACAGAAGTGTCAAAAGGACACCTCTCAATCCCAAATCATACCTAATCAGATACAATCCCAGATCAGTCATGACATACACAATCAACACATCATCATATAAACGAGAGTATACAATCATGATCAAATCATTAGACAATATAGTAATAAGCAATTCTTATAAGCTTGAATAATGAAAAAGAAAACATAAGTAAAGTACTACTGTACTTACAGTAGTATATCAGAAGTATAAAGTATAAGAACAATAGTTAAACTCAGAGTTCCATAAAGTATAAACTCAAGAGTATGCAATCTATGTAATTACAGAATAACAGTCCTTACCTTCTAACTTGTAAAGGAACTTAGGGAAATCAAGCAAGACCTTGACTAAACTTGAGAAGAAAGTCCTAAACAAGTGTATACAACATGTTAGGAAAGATACATAGAAGGAAAGATCACAAATCAATCAAAATAGACCAAGAATGAGGTTGCTGTACTCATTGGTCGACTGATTGGTCTACTGCCCCAGTCGACCAATGAGTCGACCAACAGAGACAGTAGCCTTTAAGAATCAGAATTTTTAGATTAAGAAACCGAATTTGGTGGTTCAAAAGGGTACAAAATAAGAGGGAAACTATAATGGTAGTATCCTAGTATATAGAGGACATCAAACCACCAACCAAATCAAGTTTCCAAGTTACAACTTAGGAACCAAAAGGTTAACCTAATTAGGTTAAATCATGGATCATGAAGAAAACATAGTATGATCAAGGGTAAATAATTAGAGGATGATAGGATACAATTCTTGTAAGGAAAACACATTGATTGGCTATTAACAAGGTCAATTAACATATATCCAAGAATTAGGGTTTCACCCTTTTTGGCTCCCATGAAAAGGTTGAGATCACAGGAGGAAGGGAATTAATGATTTGCCAATAACAACAAGAAAAACTAAAGAATATTAAATTTAGATCAACCTAAATATTAACCATGAGGTTTCCCTCACATGGGAGGTTATCGAAAAGTTTCCAGAATGATCATACAAGGGTTAGGGTTTCAAGAAATAATTGGCTAGGGTTTCAAGAATCTAATTGGTTAAGGTTGAGATCATGACGGTGATCATAGATCTCAAGGAACCGAATGAGATCATGGAATAGATGGTTGCAAGAATGCAACATCTCCTTCCTGATCTCAATCCAGAACAGATCAAAGAAAAGAAAATCAGAGATAGAAAAGAAAAGAGATTATAAACATACCTTTGATGCAGGAGGATGAAGATCACTTGAGTTCTTGCGAGATATCAACCAAGGATGCAAGGGAATTGATTAGAAAGGGGTTCTAACTCGTTCCAGAGGCTTAGGAGGAAGATGAGGCGGAGTATTCCCGAGATTAAACTTAAATAGAGTAGCCACGACCTAATTTTCAAAAACAGAATCAATTGGTCAATTGATTGGTCGACTGTTCCAGTCGACCAATGAGTCGACCAATCAGAACAGCAACTTCAAAACAGGGAATTGAAGGCTCAGATCAAGTCCAAACATCAAGGGGTTTTGCACACACCTAGAGTGACATACCTAGTAGGTAGAATTGCCTTCAAACCAATACAGAGAGCACTCCAAGGCCATCAACTAATCCGATCTTCATCAGGGTGCAGTTTCCATAAATGAAACACTGACATTAACACTCATGGATTTCACTCCAGCCACCAAGTCTTCTACTAGAAGAATCCGAACACATACTACAGTTCATAATGTGTTTCATATGTCGATGCTCTGGAAGTACATAGAGAATCCGGAACACATACTACAACAAGCACCTGAAGGACTTGTGCTGATCTTTCCTATGATGAAGAGCCAGCCGAAATCCTAGACAAGAAGGATAAACAGTTGCGTAATCGTACCATTCCTTTGGTAAAGATTCGGTGGAAGAATCACACCCTTGAAGAAGCTTCATGGGAGAAGGAAGACATGAAGGAGAAGTTTCCTCATCTTTTTGGAAGCTCAGGTACGAAATTTCTTTTAACGGGGGGGGGGGGGGGAGAATGTGAAATCTAGCCTAGCCTAACCCTGACCTTGACCCGGTAACCTTGATGTTTGTAGGTCCAAAGACCCAAAGTGGAGGAAGAAGCCTACTGTGGGCCCTCCTAGTAGAAGACATGGTGTTCGACCCCGAACCTGGAAGCATTGTCAGTGTTTGATAAGAAGCTGCACCTTGAAGAAGGGGAGTTTAGTTGATGGACCTAATGCACTTCTGGACTTGATTCGAAGGTAATTCTCTGACCTAGACTATTCATTGAGATGTAGGAAGAAGCCCCTTTGAATTTGAGTTGATCTGGCCTTCCATTTCCCTATTCTAAGTTGTTGTCCTAGCTTGGTCGACTCACCCAGTCGACCAAGCCTATCACACCCCACCCGCCGGTCTCGGTTATCCGCCTGACAACGTGTGGGAGTGAATCGTCATAGGATCCACGGTCTTACTCATCAATAATAATAAACACAAGTATAGACAATCAAGAGCAAGAATAAGTGCAATAATTAATAAAAAGGTTACAGGAGTCCAAATACTCCAATAAATATCCAAGAAAGAATCAAAGGAAAGAATCAAGAATCAAATGTAATATCGAGTTCAGCGGAAGCAAAATTGTGAAACCCAGCCCTAACCTTAACTCGGATACTCTATTGTCTGTAGGTCCGAAGACCCGAAGTAGAAGTGAAAGTCAACTATGGGCCATATTAGTAGAAGACATAGTGTTCAACTCCGAACCTATGGAGATTGACGATGATGCCCCATACTTGAAAACAGTGTTGGATTTAGAAAAGAGACTACGCCTTGATGAAGAGAAGATTGGTTGAGGACCATAGAGCTTGGTTGGATGTGATTTGAAGCCATTTTTCCATGCTAGGTAAGTTATAGTATATGTGTTTAAAGTTTTGTTTAATTTCGAGTAGCGAAAGGCCCTCAAATCCCTGACTTAGGCTTTGCTGTCAGCTTGGGTCGACTGCTTGGGTCGACTGGGCCAGTCTACCCAGCCAATCGACCCAAAGATGCTGAACTCGAGCAGAATGTGCTGTTTAGGTTATTTTGCTATATATACCTCATGACTTCATGATTTTAGTATCCCTAGCCTCCAAAACACTTAGAGAATGAAGGGAACTCATCTCCAAGCTCCAAAAGTGTTGAAGAAGATCAAACCTTGCAAACTTGCAAGTTCTTTCTCTTGTTCTTCAATCAAAGGTTAGTAATCTTACTTCTATGATATTAATTCATTCTTTCCATGATCTTTTTCTTCTTTAATCTGAGATATGAAGAAGATGTTGCATCTCTGCAATTGTATCTTATACAATCTCCATTCATTCTCATACCATGATCATCATAATCCATTCTTACCATGATTCTTATGTTTTCTACATGCATCTATGATCATATTCTTATTTTGATTTCTTCTAGCATTGTAGATGCCTCTCCATGATTATTCATACCTCTGATTTGCTTTGTTCTTGTACTAGAATGAGATCTCATCATCTCTAGTTCATCTCTTTCATTCATAGCATGTTTTCAATGGAAACCATGATTTTCACCAAAATAGAAAGTATGATTTCAAATTAGTAAGTAATGGTTTTAATCGTTGTTTAATGTCTAAAATATGCTTTTTAGTCTTAGACTACTATGTTAAACATTCTCTCCAAGTTTTGTAGCATTCTGGATTGTATAGAATAGGTTTCGGATCAAAATAATATTTTTGTATTCGGATTACTCTTGGGTAGATTGCCTGTGTCGACTGAATCAATCAACCCAGCCACTCAACCCGCAGTGAAAGAATTGGATTTCTTCATCTATTTCGATTCGATTGATGCTCATTCTTTTAGGACTACTTCCTAATGACTGTATGATGTTATTGTAGGGTTTGTTTGCTAACTTTAGATTCATCCTCTTGTCCGTCTGGAATATATTCGAATCTATTTAAGGTAAGCACAGTTGTTACCATATTAACATAGATTGCATAGATTTAGTTTCTAATTTGGGAACTACTTAGATTTTCTATTGTTATGATAGTTTCTATTTTGATATGAATGCTGTAAGTACAGTAGGATCTTATTTCCTTATTTACTTTATGTACTTGATTATGTAAATTCACTTACTCATGTATATTGTACGTTCATTTGATCTTGTCTTATTATACTCTTTCATATGATGAGATATCTGTCGTGGATGATATGACTGAATTATGTTGTGGTTGTTTAGGTATGATTTGGGATTGGGGAATGTCTTGACATTTATGTCCTTGGACATCATTGGGAGTAGTATGGGATATTTCCAATGTTTCCCTTTGACACATTCTCGGATTATTGGTTGTCATACCTAGGACTTGTCTAGCAGTGTTGGCTAGGATATTCCCTGTTATATCAGACCCGATTCGGAAGGGTATTGAGACCGAACGACCCGTGGTAGCAATGGGGATTCATGGGTACTCAAGACCAGTGAGTTATATCCATGAGAGGACATGAATCACATTATGGGGGCCATTCATTGATAAGGTTGCATATGGATAGACTTGGGCTCATGGGCGCTCAAGACCGGTAACCAACCCGTGAGAGGACATGAGAGCTTCCCGTTTACTATATGTGGATGATCAATAGGGTTGATGATTCCGTATTTGAGAGAGTCGGATACGCTGACTCTAGTGTGAAGGATACCGGAAAGGATCCCGAGAGAGGAGGAATGGACGTATCCGGATCTGACTTGATGTAACTAAGTAGATGACTTGCATTTGGCTAGGATTTACCTTGACATGTGCCAGTACTTAGACCAAACGGTGATGTGAGAAAGAGGTGACTTAACCCCCAGCCATGGATTCTTCGTGATGGATGAAGGACCCTTTTGCCAACCGAGGATGAGTGAATTGAGACCTACCCAGAGAAGTATGGTGCTATGACTTAAAGCATGTCTGCCTATAGAGACCAGCATACATAAAGTTAGACTCATACCTGCATTTGTCTGTCTCATATCATATCACGTTATGCTTTGCTTATGCTATCATGTTATTTATGCTATTATGGAATAACTTGCCTTACTGGGTTTCTTTTGAAACTCACTCCTTTTGTACAATATCTTTTGTTAGATTACTCTACAGGCATTGATGACTATGAAGGCCAATATGAGGAAGTGCAAACTGAAGAAGCGTACTACACGCAAGGTGTTGGCAACTATAAAGATTACGTTGATGATCCCTCGAGTGATCATACTTCGTACGATGACTAGCCCTACCGTGGAGTGGGAGCGTCTGAGCATGATTGATGATGTGACATCCAGCCCAAACCTAACCAGGACACCCTAATTGCTTTGAGATAAAGAAAGACTCATTTGATGTTAGACCTTAAAGTTGGACCTTGATTTCAGTGTTATTATCTTGGAAAGCCTTAAGAAGTCATGCCAGACCTTTCCCTTAGGGTAGACCTGTAATATCTGTCCTTATCCTAACTTTGACCCGGCCCGGAATCTGTTATGTTTGTAGGTCCAAAGACCCAAAGTGGGGGGAAAAGAGACTTGTGGACCCTTTTGGTTGATGATTGGTGTCGAAACCCAAGCCCTTGGACATTGACGATGATGCCCCTCACTTGAGAGCATTGTTAGTGTTAGTTTTGAATCTGCACACCGAAGAGGGGTGAATTAGTTGAAATACACAATGAACTCCTATGCTAAATCAGAATATATTTCCTGAAACTAGACTTCTTGATGGACTTGTAGGAGAAAACCCCACTCAATTTGACCCCATATAGCCCTCCAAATCCCTGTCCGAAGTTGCTGAATTATGTCTGGAAAATCCTGCTTGCGCATCAAAGAAGGTGAGCTTAGTTGGTGGACCTAATGATCTCCCATGCTTGATCCTAATGGTATTTATGGAAGCTAGACTTCTTGATTGACTTGTAGGAGAAAACCTCACTCAATTTGACCCCGTATAGCCCTCCGAATCCCTGTTCGAAGTTGCTGAACTATTTTTGGATTTTCTGCTGAAACCTGTTACCTGTTTTGGTCGATGCTCTTTGGTCGATGCTCTTTGGTCGATGCCATCAACCAAAGACCATCGACCAAAGTTGCCCAGATTCGAGAAAAAGATGCTTTTTGGATATTCCTTCATCTATTTAAGTGAAACCTTGAACCTAGAACCATATTTCACTCATTTCAACACCTGAGAACGTGGGAAAGCTCCTCTTAGGCTCCTCCTTAGCTTGGGTGATGATTTTCTACAAGAATCATTGTCTCTCTTCTCTAATCTCTTCTCCAAGGTATGCAATCGCTCACTCTCTCTCTAATCTACTTCTACCTCATCTTGTTCTTGCTACTGAGTTCGTGAAGAAGGTGCTGCAACCTTGCAACCACCTCTTCTACAAGCTCTTTTGCTTTGATTAAACCTCTCTTCACCCTTTCCATGCTATGATTCTCATACATGATGTTCTTGCTTTCTTATTTTGATTTTTCTCTTCTTTACAAAATGAATTCATCTCTTAATCTGATTCTCTCTTTCAATTAGGTCTGATTATATGTTAGTATGTATCTCTAATCTACAGCCCACCATTTCCTTAATTGAATTCCTAAGTTCTCTTGCAATTGCAATTGATTCCATTGAAGAACATGATTCTTGCAAGTTTGAACCTAGGACCTCAATTTGGGGGTTTTCATTTGGACCATTGGATTGTGATAATACTTTCTGGGTAGTGTTCTTACATTGTTATGAATCATCCCTCCAAGTTTCAGATCGATCCGAACCCCGGAAGACCCATTTCGGATCAAAATCCCCAAAACCCATTATGCAGCCCCGAAGACAATTTTGGTCGATCCTCTTTGGTCGATGCCATCGACCAAGGACCATCGACCAAACTTGTTGCTGACAGCAACCTTGCTCCGTTTTGACCCCTTCGACCTCCGATTTTCCCGATTTCTTTTCTAACCTTTCATTTATGTTTGTCTAGGGTCTTATTACCATCTTTGGATCATTCTTTTGAGATTATTGGATTATCATCATCGCGACTTAAGGTAAGGACGGTTGTTACCATAACTACATTGATTATGTGATTCTTGCTTCTATGTTAGAGACTTAGTAGATTTAACTTCTTTATCGTATTTCCTATAGTATATGATTGTTATAAGTACTTCAAGTATAGTAGTGCCATGTTTACATATTCTTTTGTTATCATGATTATGTATTCTTAATAAATTCATATGTAACTGATTATGTTATGGTATGTATCTTTCTATATGATGAAATGTCATTTATGTATGATATGATGGAATTGAGAATGTGATTGAATAGGTATGATTTGGGATTGGGGGATGTCCTATTGACATTTCTGTCCTTGGACATCGGAGGGAATAGTATGGGATGTTCTCCGAAGATGCCCATCGACGCTTTTCCGAATTATTGGATGACATATATAGGACTTGTCTAGATGTATGGCTAGGATGTCCCTGTCGTATCAGACCCGAATCGAAAGGGAATTGAGATCGAATGACCCGTGGTAGTGTATGGTTTGATGGGCGCTCTAGACCGGTAACCAATCTGGTAGGGGACATAAACCATGCTACGGATACCCGAAAGGGGCCATTTATTGGTAGGGTTGCAAATGGCTAGACTTGGGCTCAGGGGCGCTCAAGACCGGTAACCAATCCGTGAGAGGATGTGAGAGCTTCCCGTTTACTATTTGTGGATGACCAATAGGGTTGATGAGTCCGTAATCTGGGATTACACTGACTCTAGTGTGAAGGATACCGGAAAGGATCGCCTGGGGCGAGGAATGGATGTATCTGGATCTAACTTGATACGACTGAGTAGATGACTTGCATTGGGCTAGGCTTTACTGTGACATGCGCCAGTACTTATACCAAACGGTGATGTGAGAGAGCGGTGACCGATTCCCCTACCATGGTTTTTGAGATGATTTTACCGAATTTCCCTGGCAGACCCAAGATATCTTGTATGATGAGGGGGAGTGACTGACAACCCAAAGAAGTATGGTGCTATGACTTAAAGCATGTCTACCATAGAGACTAGCATACATAGAGTTAGAATCATAATTGCATCATGTGTTTCATATCATATCGCATCATGCTATGTTTTGTATTATGTATCTATGTTATTGTGGAATAACCTGCCTTGCTGAGTTCTTTTGAACTCACTCCTTTTTGCAACATTTTTGTTAGACTCTACTGCAGGTACCACCACTGTTGACTATGATGGTCAACACTTTGAAGACCAAGTTGATGACCCATACCCCACTGATCACGGTGTAGAAGTTGATAAAGACAAGTAGTCTGAGATTGGGACTTATCTGGAGCAGTTCGGCCTTTGCACTTGTGTGCTAGTGTTGGGATATCGTCCCATTTTCTTTTTAACCTTTTAGTTAATTTGTTGAGACCGTAGTTTAGTCTGTTCCCTTGTCATGTTGGGAACCGGTTGTAACCCTTAATTTTAGTCGATCTACCTTCCGCTATTATTATAGGATGGGTTTCCTCCCTCCTTTTCACACTTTGACTATTTGTCTTATTTGTATCATTTCCGCACTCTGATATTATTTGTGAAACCTTCTGAGATCTTTTCTAGACTTTTATTATTAAATTATTTGAATACAAGGAATTGTTCTTGCTTTTGATTATATTATTGTGCTAAGTGGCTATGATCGTTCCTAAACTTGATCGGCGGGACCGTGATTCACTCCCCGGGTAATCTAGATAGGATACCCCCTTGGTGGATTTAGGGCGGGATGTGACAGATGAAGTCTATGTTTATGAAGACGTTCTTTATAAAGTAGAATAGACTCTAGCTTAGTTTGATTATATCTTTCTTTCTTGTCTTTAGAACTAGTTGTAATCTTCTTTTGACATTCGATCTACATTCCGCTGTACTCGTGGAGTGAGATTCCGCCTCACTCTACATTTTTATTATATATATCTATTGGTATCATTTCCGCACTTTGATGATTATTTCGTTACTTTTCTTGATTCATTTAAATAATATTGTTAACCTTGATTTAGTCTTGTTCTTGATTATATTATTGTGAATGTGGGAGGTTGATTTTCTCGATATTGGATCTTGTGGACTGTGGATCACACACTCGGGTATGCCAGATAGGGTACCGGCTGGGTGGATGTGACAAAAATAAATAAAAAAAAATAATCTTGTTTCTGGTTTTCTTTTCTAAATCTAAAAACTGGTTTTTCTAAATTAGCAAGTAAAGGGGGTCCTCCAATCTTTCTCCATACGATCATCAAAATCCTGGAAATCTGCCTTCGTCGGCCATCAATGGGTGCTATAAGCGCACACCAAGCATCTTCAGCAGGCTTCGTGCTATGCAAGTTCATGTACCACTGTTTGTGCCACATCAGCTTCATATGAAAAGGTTCTTTCATATGAACATCTCCAACTTCCAACGTTGTGCCATCATCTATACAACCCATATAATATATACAATGAAAGGAATGAGTTTGACGAACTTAGTAAGGAACAGACAATTCTCATATATATGTCAATACAATCCATGAATGCATATATAAAATGATATGGATGGTATGCAGAAATATGAATGCTACTAAGATCTAACTATGCAAGTCTCTAACAATTGACATGCTTTAAGATATACTCCAGCCCTCCTCTGGGTAGGTCTAGTCACTTTGATCTGGCAATGATTGGTTACCTCTATAGGGATCCTGGGCAAAGGGGTAAGTCCACACTTGGCTCTCAAACCATGGCTGGGGTTAGTCAACACTCTCTCACCACGACCATTGGCAATGAGTACTAGTGCATGTCGGGGTTTCTAATCCAATGCAAGTTATAATGGTAACATACTATATGAAGTCCAGATACTTCCCCTATGGCACCAACCAACTCGGTCCAGTATCCTTCGCAACCTAGGAGTGAGAACCCTCACGGACTGGCTACCGCTGTTGGACTCCACTCCTTAACTCTGTGGTCATCCACATATTATTGGGGCGGATGCTCTCATGACTCCTCACGACACCCGGTCCGCTCCTTGGACGTCCATGAGCCCAACCCTAACATATGCAACCCTACCATTGCATGACCAATAGTGGACCATTGAATCTCCACACGGGATTGGTTGCCGCTGTAGGATGAAACAGAGTCACGTCACCATTGTCATGGGTCACCGGCTTCAATTCCCCTGCCAAAAGGGTAATAGCATGTGGGGTACCTAGCCATGCAATTCTAGACTCTCCTAGGTATGTCATCCAGTAATCATGATAGTGCTAGAAGCATCAGTGAGCATGTGTCCCATACCACAGCCCTCTGATATCTCCAGCCAAGATATCCCAATGGAATACCACTTCCATCACAATGACACTACATCACTCTTTATCATACCATGAACAGTTGTGCAATATCATAAGATGAAGTACATCAAGGAACACCACAAACAACAAGTATAAAATAAGATTCACATGATTTATACAATTACAACAAGTTACATGATCAAAGAATAGTAAATAGAACAGCTGAATCATCATGTATATGTAATTGCATATAAATAAGAATGCATGTCCTTACCTTGTAATTTAGTAGAACCTCTTTAAGTTGCAATCCAATAATAATTATAAGACTTTTAGTAGAAACAGAGGACACCTAGGCATAGGGTTACAAGAATGTATAAGAGTCAAGAGTCAAAACAAATCCAAAATCAAACCTACACAGTCACTGGAAACCAGCCGGTTGCTTAGGTTAAGCAACCTCCACAAGCGACCGCCCCTGTTTCAGACAGTTTCCAACTCAGAAAATTAGACTTTTGATCATCCGATTTCAATCCATTTTGGGATGATCTTAGTTCGAATTTCAAACTTAATAGGTTTATAACAAAGGGGTGAAACGAAACCCTAAAATTAACAAAGATCAACCACCCAAAATTCTCCCCTTGATTAGATCCATCCATTAACAAATGCAAGGATTCATTTATGGACAAGATCTCATTAAGAACATTGGAAAGGGAGTTACAACTAATAAATTAGGTAACCACTAACAAAAATGGGGATGGGTTCATATCAATTAGAGGTTAAAAAGAAGAGAATAGCAGATGGAGATTCATTACCTTATCCAGAATCACCAAGAATAGAAGGGAAAAGGTTCCAGATCACTAACAACACTTCGCCCACCTTCCAACACATTTCCACTGCCGCTTAATCGCCCAAAATAGCAATCCCGAACATAATAATGCGTTAATAAGGCAAGGGATGCTATTTATAATGAATAGGGGGCAAAATAGGGCATTTTCCCTCAAGTAGAAAGTGGCGGTCGCTTGGTTTAATCAACCACCACTAGCAACCGCCTCCAAGTATATTGCTATACAAGGGTGCTTTGCTCAGGGGGTTGAAACCCAAACACAACCTAACCCAAAACAACACATGGGGGAGGTCTTACCTTAATTCCGGACATCTCTAAACGCCACTTGCCTTCTACCAGAGATCCAGCTTCCCAGTAAGGCAAATTCTTCAACAAGAGAATCCAGATCCATGGGTTCTGGATATGGATCATGGACTTCTATCTAGACACTCCACAAAATTAATCTGACTAGACCTTCAGGTTCTTGGACCTGCAATATAGATTCCAGGTTAGAAGTACGGGGGTTGTTACAAAGCCAGTCAGCCAACAGATTATTATATATGGGAAATGGTGATTTTTAGGTAATTTTATGCCCTACTTAACTAGACTTCGTAGTTAGGACCCTATTCTATTGCTAGGACCTCTTGAGAACTTAGGAAGACCCTCTTAGACTTCGCCTTGGTAGTGGTGAAGTGCTCCTACAATATTCCTTGTTTCTCATTCCCAAGATCATCTCCAAGGTATGTAATCTCTCATTCTCTCTCTCTAATCTACTCTTACCTCCTCTTATTCTTGCTTTTGGGACTATGAAGAAGGTGCTGCAACCTTGCAACCACCTCTTCTATTGTCTCTTTGATTTATATAAACCCCCACTTCTATTCTACCAATGCTATGTTCCTTATACATGATTCTTAGCCTTGCATTCCTATGATTTTCTTCATATCAACATGATTTCATCTCCTAAACTGATTTCTCTAGTATGCTATGTCTGATTACATGTTAGTAAATGTCTTTAATCTATTGCTCATCATTCTAGTGATTGAATCCCTAATTTCCCGTTGCATTTGCAATTGATTTCATTGAAGAACATGATTTTAGCATTTAGAAATTAGGGTTTCAAATTGGGGATTCTTGATTTGATCCTTGTTATATGTTAAATCTTTAGTAGATACTCTTAGTATACTATTCCTAACATTCCTTTCAAATTTCGGAGTGATCCGAGTTCTGAAAGCTAGGTTTCAGATAAAAAATGCAATTTCAGCTCCGTAATTGTTCATCTGGTCGACTCTGTCAGTCAACCAAGCCAGTCAGCCAGTTGAATACAGCTTTGTGTATTTGGCCATTTTGATCCGTTTGACCTCCGATTTACTTGATTTTTCTTCTAATTTTACACATATGATTGTCTAGGGTTCAAGTATTAACCTTGGGACCATTCTCCTTGATATCCGGACCATCTTCGATTCGAGTTAAGGTAAGGACGGTTGTTACCATAATTATAGATTGTGTGAATCTTGTTTCTAATTTGGGAACTTCTAAGATTCACTACATTATTTTATTTCTTAGCATTGTATGACTGCTGTAAGTACTTCATGTACAAGAATGCCATACTTATGTATTCTTTTGTGATCATGAATATTCATTATGTTAATTACATGTGCGATTGATCATGTTAATATATATCTTTCTATATGATGAAATATCATTGGTGTATGATATGATTTAATTGGGAATGTGATTGATTAAGTATGATTTGGGATTGGGGAATGTCCTTTTGACATTTCTGTCCTTGGACACCAGTGGGAATAGAATGGGATATTTCTGATGGTGCCCTTGGACACTTTTCCGGATTATTGGATGTCATACATAGGGCTTGTCTAGCGGTGTTGGCTAGGATGTCCTTCTTGTATCAGACCCGATTCGGAAGGGTATTTAGACCGAATGACCCGTGGTACCAATGTGAATTTGTGGGCACTCGAGACCGGTGTGTTATATCCGTGAGAGGTCATAGATCACATTGTGGATACTCATGAGGGGCCATTTATTGGTAGCGTTGCAAATAGTAGACTTGGGCTCACGGGAGCTCAAGACCAGTGAGTTATATCCATGAGAGGACGTGAGAGCTTCCCATCTATTATTTGTGGATGACCAATAGGGTTGATGAGTCTATAGTCCGAGTTGGTTGTAGCCATAGGATACGCTAACTCTAGTGTGAAGGATACTGAACCGAGTTGGTTGGTGTCATAGGGAAAGTATGTGGATCTAACTTGATACGACTGAGTAGATGACTTGCATTGGGCTAGGCTTTACCTTGACATGTGCCAATACTTATACCAAACGGTGATGTGAGAGAGCAGTGACCGAAACCCCAGCCATGGATTGTCCCGAGGGATGCAGGAACCATTACCAACCAGACCCGAGTGACTGAGACTGATCCAAAGAAGTATGGTGCTATGACTTAAATCATGTCTACCTATAGAGACCAGCATACATAGAGTTAGATTCATACATGCATTATCTATTTAATATCATATTGCATCATGCTATGTTTTGTATCATGTTATTTATGTTATTATAGAATAACTGCCTTGCTGAGTTCTTTTGAAGTCACTCCTTTTTGTGCAAATGCTTTGTTAGACTATCCTATAGGAACATAAGAGCTTGATGGCCCCTACTATGAGATGACCGTTGATGAAGCATACTACCATCAAGGTGCTTGCGATCATGAAGATTACTCTGAAGATCCCTTGATGGATTATGCTGCATACCAGGATTTGTCCCACCCTGGAGCAGAGTCGGCCATGTCTCGTATCTTTTAATTATGTTTATGAGGATATACTATATAAGACCGAAGAAACATTAGTTTAGCTGTTTATCCCTTTATTTCCCTCTTTTGAGGATTGGATTGTAAACTTAATTATATTCGAACTACTTTCCGCTGCGATTTGGGGAATGATTTCTCCACATACTCTTTACTTATGACTTTCATATACTGGTATCATTTAAATTCCGCACTCTAATTATATTGTCTCTCTTATTCGTATCTTTGATCTCATTGTTTATATGCTATTATATTGATTTTATCTTGTTCATGATTATGTTATTGTATATGTGGAGGTTGGTTCCACGATACTTGATCCTTGGGGCTGTGGATCACGCACATGGGTATTGTCACATCCCCCCAGCCGGTACCCTAACTGGCATACCCGGGTGTGTGATCCACAGCCCCAAAGATCAAGTATCGAGGAAATCATCCTCCCACATATGCAAAACATAATCTTGAACAAATAAAATCAAGTATAATATTATAAACAAAAGATCAAATCAGGAAATGAATATCAGTATAATCAGAGTGCGAAAATGATACCAGATGTAATCACATAAAAAAGAAGTAGAGTGAGGTGGAAACTCACTCCACAGATACAGCGGAAATGTAGTACGTAAGTCTAAAAAGAATTACAACTGAGTTTAAAGGAAAACAAAGAAATAAAGTGTGAAATCCAGCCCAAACCTAGTCAGGACACCCTATCTGTTTTGGGTGAAGAAAGGTTAGTTTAATGTTTGACCTTGAAGTTGGACCTTGATAACAGTGTTACTACCCTTTGAAAGCCTTAGGAAGTCATGTCAAACCTTTCCTTAGGGTAAATCCAAGGTCCCGAAGTGAAGGAAGAAGTCTTTGTGGGCCCTCTCTATAGAAGACATGGTGTGTGACCCGAAACCCATGGATATTGTTGATTGTGCTCCAAACTTGGAAGCATTGTTGGTGTTTAGTGAGAAACTGCGCATCGAAGAGGGGAGAATTATTTGAAGTACCTAATGAATTCCTGTGCTCAATCTGAAGGTATTCTTGGAAACTAGACTTCTTGATTGACTTGTAGGAGAAAAACCCACTCAACTTGACCCTGTATAGCCCTCCGAATCCCTGTCCGAAGTTGCTGAACTGTGCATTGGTCGACTGGTTGGTCGATTGGGGCCAGTAGTCCAATCAATCGACCAATAGGGCCAGAAATCCGAGAAAATCTTCAATTTAGGGTTTTTAGCTCTCTATTTAAGTGAACTTCGTGTTGCTTAGTATCCTCTGCCTCCAAAACACTTTGAGAACCTGGGAAGACTCGTTTGAAACTCTCTTCGGCGATTTCGAAGATTCCTTTGCAGATCTGAAGCCTCTCATCTCTGATCTGCCAATTCAAGGTTTGTATTTCTTCTGTATTATAGATTATTCTTTCTCCAATCTTGTTCTTGATTGAGATCAGGAAGAAGATGCTGCATTCTTGCAACCATCTATTCCATGATCTCATTCTATTCTTTGAGATCTATGATCATCATCGTGATCTCAACCCTAGCCTTGAATATTCTTCTTGAAACCTTAATCCTCGTACGATCTTTTGGAACCCTTGGGTAACCTTCCATGTGAGGGTAAACACATGAGTTATATTTATGTTAATCTAAACTTTTTCAATGATTTTCTTGTTATCTAAGTGCTAAACAATTATTCCCTTTCATCTTGTGACCCTAGCCTTTTCATGAGAGCCTTAAGGTTGAAACCTTAATTTCTTGGTTCAAATCATGAACCCATATTTTGACCTTGACTTGATGATTTGACCTTCCTTTATAGTTCTAATATGTTCTAGGAAGTTCCCCTTCGAATTTTGGATCAATCGGACTTCAAACGAAGAAGTTATGACCAATCTAGTTTCTGCAGTTCCGTACTGACTCGGTTGGTCGACTGGGTCACTAGACCAATCAATCGACCAATGAAGGAAGTAGCCTCAATTTTTCTCTATTTCGACTCCTATCTCTTGGATTTACTTCTTATGACCTATACATGTTTTGTCAAGCTTGTTTAGGTGATTTTGGAACTGTTCTCTGATCTCTTACTTGAAGATTATAAGTTCGGATTACAAAGTGAGTATTCCACTCACAATATGCATATTTACATACCTTGTTATGATATGATTTGAATGCATGATTTAGCTACTGTTGAATTACTTTCTTTATATTATATTACCTCTACAATTACAGTAGGATGTTAATATTGTGATTTACATATTGGAATGAATCATGAATGATGTTGAATGCGATTTGGACTATGGTGTGACATGTATGATTGTGAATGATCTGAGATGTGATTGATTAAGTATGTTTTGGGATTGAGAGGTGTCCTTTTGACACTTCTGTCCTTGGACATTATCGGAAATAGTGTGGGATGTTTCCGGGGTTGCCCATTGACGCTTTCCCGAATCATTGATTGTCATACCGAGGGCTGTTGTCACATCCACCCAGCCGGTACCCTACCTGGCATACCCGAGTGTGTGATCCATAGCCCCGAAGATCAAGTATCGAGGTAATCAACCTCCCACATAGACAATAACATAATCATGAACGATAATAATCAATGTGCAAAAGATAAACAAAAGATCCAAATAAGGAAAGATTAATTCATATATCATTAGAGTATGGAAGACAATCAAAATGTCTAAATCAATAAGTAAAGTGAGGCGGAATCCCACTCTACAACCAGCGGAAAAGTAGATCGCAAATCAAAAGAAAGGTTACATCTGTTTCTAAGATAAGAAAGAAATAACAAACTAAACTAAAGTCTATTCTATCTTATAAAGAACGTCTTCATAAACATAGACTTCATCAACGACGCTCAGACGTTCCCATTCCACATTAGGGCTAATCTTGGTAACAAGCAAAACCACTTGAGGAATCCTCAATGTAATCTTCATGGTTGCCAGCACCTTGCGTGAAGTACGCCTCTTCAGTTTGCGCTTCCTCGAATTGACTTTCATAGTCATCAGTACCTGTAGAGTAGTCTAACAAAACATTGTACATAAAGGAATGAGTTTCAAAGAAACTCAGTAAGGCAGTTAATCCATAACAACACAAATGGCATGATTTCAAAGCAAAGTAAAATGCTATATGATATGAAACACGTGATGCAAAATGATTCTAACTCTATGTATGCTGGTCTCTATTGGCAGACATGCTTTAAGTCATAGCACCGTACTTCTTTAGGAATGTTTCATCACACGCCTTTTGGTAGTGGGTCCGGCATCCCTCGGGACATTCCATGGCTGGGGGTTAAGTCACCAATCTCTCACATCACCATTTGTCACATCCTCCCAGCCGGTACCCTATCTGGCATACTCGAGAGTGTGATCCATAGCCCGAAGATCAGGTATCGAGTAATCAACCTCCCACATAAACAATAACATAATCATGAACAATAATAATAAAAGTGCGGAAGATAAACCATAGAACCAAATAAGGAAAGAATGAATCATATATAAATCAGAGTACTAGATATAGTCAGTGTCTAAGACAGATAAGTAAAGTGAGGCAAAATCCCACTCTACAACCAGCGGAAAAGTAGTTCTAAAAGAGAATAAGCAAGACAGAATCTAATCCCAGTAGCAGGTACAATGGGTAATTAAATTGTTCTCAACTTTATAGACAACATCCCTATAAGTATAAATCTCATAAATAGCACAAGGGCGCTTCCACTCAATGGTCGGACTAAGCATCGTACGGAGCATAACCACTCGTGGGATCTTCAGTGTAATTGTTGTAACCGCAATCACCTTCCTGGAGATATGCCTCTTCTCCTTGCGCTTCTTCATAGGGGCCGTCATAATATTCAGTACCTGTAGAATAGTCTAACAAACATTGTACAATAAAGGAATGAGTTTCAAAGAAACTCAGTAAGGTAGTTAAATCCATAATAACATAAATGGCAGGATTTCAGAACAAACATAAATGCAATATGGTATGAGACAAACAATGAATGAATGAATCTAACTCTATGTATGCTGGTCTCTATTGGCAGACATGCTTTAAGTCATAGCACCGTACTTCTTTAGGAAGGTCTCAATCACTCATCATCAGTTGGTAATGGGTCCGGCATCCCTCGGGACATTCCATGGCTGGGGGTATAGGTCACCACTCTCTCACATCACCATTGGTCTAAGTACCGGCGCATGTCAGGGTAAAGCCTAGCCAAATGCAAGTCTTCTACTTAGTTACATCAAGTCAGATCCAGATATGTCCATTCCTCGTCCCTGACGATCCTTTCTGGTATCCTTCACACTAGAGTCCTCATAGTCCCTGACTACGGACTTATCAACCCTACTGGTCATCCACATATGGTAAACGGGAAGCTCTCACGTCCTCTCACGGGTTGGTTACCGGTCTTAAGCGCCCGTGAGCCCAAGTCTATCCATATGCAACCCTACCAATAAATGGCCCTCACAATGTGATTCTTGTCCTCTCACGGGTTGGTTACCGGTCTTGAGCGCCCATGAATCCCCATTGCTACCACGGGTCGTTCGGTCTCAATACCCCTCCGATTAGGGTCTGACATAACGGGACATCCTAGCCAAACACTACTAGACAATCCTAGATATGTCATCCAACAGTTTAGGAAGGTGTCCAGAGGGCATCTCCGGAAACATCCCATAATATTCCCGTAGTAGTCCAAGGACAGAAGTGTCAAAAGGACACCTCTCCTTTCCAAACCATACTTAAGCATACACATGCATCAATTCATATCATCACATATATGGTAACTTCATATATGGAAAGAAATCAATAATTACAATCAACTTGTATATAATTGGTAAGTAAATCATACATGAATCAATTAATCATAAACAAGTAATGCTACTGTAATCAAGGTTATGCAACAGTAGTATATCATTATAAGAATCTAATTAAGGAAACAAATCAATGATATTCAAATATAGAAACTAGATTCAAGCTATCTATGTAATTAAGGAAATAACCATCCTTACCTTTTATAACTCGCAAAGGAATCCTAAGAAATCAAGTAAGATCTTGACAAACTTGAGAAGAAGGTCCTAAACAAGTGTATACAACATATTAGGAAAGATCCCTAACAGAAAAGATACCAAAACATCCAACACAGACCAATTCTGGAGTTGTTGTACTCATTGGTCGAGTGGATTGGTCGACTGGTCCAGTCGACCAATCAGTCGACCAATGCAGACAGTAGCCTAAAAAAAACAGAGTTTTAAGATATAAAAACCGAATTTGGTGGTTCAAAAGGGTACTAATCAAGGGGTAAACTACATTAGTAGTATCCTAACATATAGGGGGTCTCAAAACACTAATCAAATCAAGTTATCAAGATCCAAATTAGGAAACAAAAAGTTACCATAATTAGATCAATCATGGATCTTGAAGAATTCAAGATAGAAATCAAAGACAAGAACAATAGGAGAATGGATCATTGCTTCAGGTAAAGGTATCATGAAAAGCATACTTAGATCTTCAAGAAAATAGACCTAAGAGCATAAATCTAAATAAGGAAACAAATCCTACCATATATGTAACTATCATGATTCATGAAGAAAACATGGTATGGTAGAAGAGAAACAACTAGAGATTGATAGATCATGGATCATGAAAAGAAAACACAGCAATTGACTACTAACATGATCAATATAGAAGATCCAAGGAGATCAGAATTCAAATCAAAAGTTAAACAAAGACTAGATCATGGTTTGATCATGATTCCTTCAAAAGCTTGCAATGATCATGGTTAAGATCATTGTTTTAGCCATTAATCCTTAGGAAGATCATGAGAGACAAGTCTAGAGATGTTTGCAACAGAGATTGCAGCATCTCCTCTACTGTCTCAACTCAAAAAGGAAAGAAAAACAGAGATGGAGGAGAAGAAGAGAGTGTAGACATACCTTTGATGCAAAAGGAAGAGTTTTGACAAAGATCCGTCAAGAAAATCACCAAGGATGCAAGGGAGATGACTTGCAGAGGTCTTTGGTTCGTTCCAAAGAGTTTGGAGGCAGCAAATACGAAGTAGACTCGAGATTGGACTTAAATAGAGCAAGCAAGACCTAATTGCCAAAGACAGCACCCATTGGTCGAGTGGATTGGTCGACTGGTCTAGTCGACCAATCAGTCGACCAATGCAGACAGCAATTCCAAAACAGAGAATTGAAGGCCTAGATCAAATCCAATCCTAAAGGGGTTTTGCACACATATCAAGTGACTTACCTAATAGGTAGAAATGCCTTCAAACCATGATAGAGAGCACTCCAAGTCCATCAACTAATCCGATCTTCATCAAGATTCAGTTTCCATAAATAGAACTTCATCATCAACTCTCATGGATTCAAAGCCAGACAACAAGTCCTCCACTGGGATGGCCCAAAGCTGACTTCTTACTTTACTTCGGGTCACTGGACCTACAAATAACAAGGTTTCCGGGTCAAGGTTAGGGCTGGGTTTTACACCATTGGTCTAAGTACTGGCGCATGTCAGGGTCAAAGCTTAGCCAAATGCAAGTCTCCTACTCAGTTACATCAAGTCAGATCCAGATATGTCCATTCCTCGCCTCTGGCGATCCTTTCCGGCATCCTTCACACTAGAGTCCTCATAGTCCCTAACTATGGACTCATCAACCCTATAGGTCATCCACATATGGTAAACGGGAAGCTCTCACGTCCTCTCACAGGTTGGTTACTGGTCTTGAGTGCCCGTGAGCCCAAGTCTATCCATATGCAACCCTACCGATAAATGGTCCCCACAATGTGATTCTTGTCCTCTCACGGGTTGGTTACCGGAATCCCCATTGCTACCACGGGTTGTTCGGTCTCAATACCCCTCCGATTAGGGTCTGACATAACGGGACATCCTAGTCAAACACTAATAGACAATCCTAAATATGTCATCCAACAGTTTAGGAAGGTGTCCAAAGGGCATCTCCGGAAACATCCCATAATATTCCCGTAGTAGTCCAAGGACAGAAGTGTCAAAAGGACACCTCCCCTTTCCAAACCATACTTAATCATTCACAAGTATAAATCCATAACATCACATATATAGTAACTTCTTATATGGAAAGAAATCAATAATAATATATAACTTGCATATAATTGGTAAGTAAATCATACATGAGTCAAGTTAACATAAACGAGTAACGCTACTGTAATCAAGACTATGCAATAGTAGTATATCATTGTAAGAATCTAATTAAGGAAATAAACTAACAAGATTCAAATATAGAAACTAGGATATGCAATCTATGTAATTAAGGAAATAATCATCTTTACCTTATATAACTCGCAAAGGATCTTGGGGAATCAAGTAAGACCTTGACTAAACTTGGTAATAAAGTCCTAAACAAGTGTATAGAACATATTAGGAAAGATACCTAGAAGGAAAGATATCAAAACATCCAAAACAGACCAAATATGAGGTTGTTGTACTCATTGGTCGATTGACTTGGTCTACTGCCTCAGTCAACCAATGAGTCGACCAACAGAGACAGTGGCCTTCAAAAATAAGAGTTTTTAGAATATGAAACTGAATTTGGTGTTTCGAAAGAGTACTAAACAAGGGGTAAACTACAATGGCAGCATACTCGTATATAGAGGACTTCAAAACACTAATCAAATCAAGTCTTCAAGTTTCAAACTAGGAAACAAAAAGTTACCATAATTAGATCAATCATGGTTCTTGAAGAATTCATAGTAAAAATCATGGACACGAACAATAGGATGATGGATAACTGATTGTGAATAAGAAATCATGAGAAACATGCATAGATCTTTAAGAAAATTAGATCTAAGACTGAAGAACATCAGTCTAAATAAGGGAAGAGAATGAATACAAGCTTTCGTTCAAAAGCGAGTGATGATCTTGATGAAGATCATCCACCAAGCTTTAGATCCTTAGGAAAAGAGAGGGAATGAGTAAAGAGATACAACATCTTCCCTACTGTGTTTCATCTTTGATTCTTCTTTCCTCACATACTTTTTTGTGTAAAAGCACAAGTTTCGACGAAGATTCGTCAATATAATCACAAAGGATGCAAGGGAGATGACTTGCAGAGGGCTCTGGTATGTTCCAAAGAGTTTTGAGGCAGAAAATACGAAGTAGACTAGAGATTGGACTTAAATAGAGCAAGCAAAGACCTAATTAGCAAAACAGAACCCATTGGTCGATTGGATTGGTCGACTGGTCCAGTCGACCAATGAGTCGACCAATCAGAACAGCAAGTCCAAAATAGGGAAATGAAGGCTCAAATCAAATCCAAACATAAAGGGGTTTTGCACACACACCAAGTGACTTACCTAGTAGGTAGAAATGCCTTCGAACCAAGACAGAGAGCACTCCAAGTCAATCAACTAATTCCATCTTCATCAGGGTGCAGTTTCCATAAATGGAACACTGACATCAAAACTCATGGATTCCAAGCCAGCCACCAAGTCTTCAACTGAAATTGCCAAAGCTGACTTCTTGTTTTACTTGGGTTGTTGGACCTACAAACAACAGGGTTTCCGGGTCAAGGTTAGGGCTAGGTTTCACATTCTCCCCCCCTTAAAGAAATTTCGTCCTCGAAATTGAAAGCGTACTTGTGCTTCCAAAGAGGTGAGGAAACTTCTCCTTTATATCTTCTTCCTTCTCCCTAGAAGCTTCTTCAGGTGTATGGTTCTTCCACCTAATCTTCACCAAAGAAATGGTGTGATTCCGTAGCTGCTTGTCCTTCTTATCCAAGATTTCGACTGGTTCTTCATCATAGATAAGATCAACACTAAGTCCTTCAGGTGCTTGTTGTAAAATGTGTTCCGGATTCTCTATGTATTTCTGAAGCATCGAAATATGAAACACATTATGAACTCCAGCAAGAGGCGGAGGTAATGCCAATCGATAAGCAACAGGTCCAACCTTCTCTACAATCTCAAAAGGTCCAATGAAACGAGGGCTAAGCTTTCCCTTAACATTGAATCTCATCACACCCTTCATTGGTGAAACTTTCAAGAAAACTTTCTCTCCAACTTGAAATTCTAGATCAGTCCTCTCTCTCATCAGCATAAGATTTCTATCTTGACTGGGCAGACTTAATCCTTTCTCTGATCATATCAACCATCGCACTCGTAGCTTCAATCATCTCATGACCTAAGACCTTTCTTTCACCTGTCTCAGTCCAATACAGTGGTGTTCTACAAGTGTTACCATACAAAGCCTTGAATGGAGCCATGCCTATTGTTGCTTAATAACTATTGTTATAGGCAAACTCAACCAAAGCTAAGTGTTCATCCCAATTTCCACCCATATCCACAACACAGGATCTGAGCATGTCTTCCAAGGTCTGAATTGTTCGCTCAGATTGTCCATCCGACTGTGGGTGATGAGCTATACTCAAATTCAATTGGGTTCCCAAGGCCTTCTGCAAACTGTTCCAAAACCTTGAGGTAAACCTAAGATCACGATCAGAGACAATACTCATTGGCACTCCGTGCAGACGAACCACATTGTCCACATAAAGCCTAGCTAGCTTATCTAGAGTATGAGTGATCTTCATAGGAATGAAATGGGCTGATTTGGTCAACCTATCAACAATCACCCACACAGTGTCATTGCCTTTACTTGTCTGAGGTAAGCTAGTTATGAAGTCCATAGAGATATCCTCCCACTTCCAACTAGGAACAGGAAGGGGTTGAAGTAATTCAGATGGGGGTTGACATACGACCTTCACACGCTGGCAAGTCTCACACTTGGCAACAAAATCATCAACATCAGCCTTCAAACCAATCCACCAAAAGTGTTCCCTCAAGTCCTTGTACATCTTGGTGCTTCCAAGGTGTACTGTAAAGACTGACAGGTGTGCCTCCTTTAATATTTCCTTCTTAATTTCTTCATTTGCTGGCACACACAGTCTACCTCTAAACAATAAAGCACCATCCATGGATATACCGAAGTCGGGATCCGACTCAGGATTCGAAGAAATCTTCTCAACTTTGTCCTTAAATTCTTGATCAGAACTCTGCAGGGCAACAATCTTATCTCTTAGGCTAGATCTTGCCGTCATGGCAGAAAGAACGAACTCAGAATTCTCAGGGGCAACTTCCAAATCAAAACTCTCAATAGAAGACAACAATGGTAGACTCAAGGCATTCAAATCCAAAGTCTTTTTCTGATTCTTCCGACTAAGAGCATCAACAACAATGTTTGCCTTACCAGGGTGATACTGAATATCACAATCATAATCAGAGACTAGTTCCAACCATCTTCTTTGCCTCATGTTCAACTCCTTTTGGGTAAAGAAGTATTTCAAACTCTTATGATCCGTGAAAATGGCAATCTTCTCACCGTAGAGGTAATGTCTCCAAATCTTCAAAGCGAAGACAACATCGGCAAGTTCTAGATTGTGAGTGGGGTAGTTCCGCTCATAATCTTTCAATTGCCGAGAAGCATAGGCTACGACCTTACCATGTTGCATCAACACACAACCCAAACCAATCTTCGACGCAACAGTATAGACCGTCATACCACCGGAACTTTCAGGTATAGTCAAAACCGGGGCACTTGTCAATCTATCCTTCAACTCTTGGAAATTCTTCTCACAAGCATCAGACCAAACAAACTTCTCTTCTTTCCTGGTTAACTTAGTCATAGGAGCAGCCAACCTAGAAAAGTTCTCAATTAATCTTTTGTAGTAACCCGCCAATCCAAGAAAACTTCTTATTTCCGTAACCGTCTTCGGTCTTTCCCAATCAGCCACTACTTGGACTTTCTCAGGATCGACATGAATACCTTGAGTTGAAACCACATGGCCGAGGAATACTACTCTCTTGAGCCAGAAATCACACTTGCTAAACTTGGCATACAACTTCTTTTCACACAGTCTTTGCAAAGTGAAACTTAGATGGCTCGCATGCTCTTCTTCATTCTTTGAATAGATCAGGATGTCGTCGATGAAGACAATCACAAACTTATCAAGCACATCATGAAATACTCTGTTCATGAGGTCCATGAACACTGCAGGAGCATTAGTCAAACCGAAAGGCATGACTCTGAACTCATAATGACCGTACCTTGTTCGGAAAGCTGTCTTGAAGATATCACTTGGTTTCACTTTCAATTGGTGATATCTAGATCTCAAGTCAATCTTCGAGAACACAACTGCACCCTTCAAATGATCGAAGAAATCATCAATTCTGGGCAGCGGGTATCTATTCTTGATGGTCAGCTTATTCAACTCACGATAGTCGATGCACAGACACATACTACCATCCTTCTTCTTGACAAACAAAACCGGAGCTCCCCAAGGTGACACACTAGGTTGTACGAAACCTCTATCAATGAGCACATTCAACTGGTTTTGTAACTCCTTCAACTCAGTAGGAGCCATCCTATACGGAGCCTTAGATACCGGAGCGGCACCAGGGATGAGATCAATAGAAAACTCAACATCCCTATCTAGAGGCACTCTCGATAGATCATCAGGGAAGACATCAACAAAGTCACACACAATTTTGACTTCGTCAACTCTTTTCTCCACTTTACTCTTGCCTTCAGATGAAGCATCATCCACTAGGGAATAGACTTGCATCAGTGCAGACAGTATCTTCTTACAAACCCTTCTTTTCTCACCTTGAAATTCAAAGACCGGACTTCCACAATTATGGAATTGAATCTTCCTTGAGGAACAAAGAAACACAACTTTGTGGGTTGTCAACCAATCAATTCCCAAAATGACATCAAAGTCCTTCATATCAAGAAGTACCATTGGCTTGCAAGTTCTTCTCACCAATCAACACAGGACATTTAACTAACCCTTTATCTAGTTTCACAACAGGACCAGTAGGTGTACTAATCAATAAACAACTAGATAATTTCTCAGGGATTAGGTCAATCTTCTTGATGAATGCAGATGACATGAACGAATGAGATGCACCCGTATCAAATAAGACAAATGCAGGAATAGAAGCGACTAACAATGTACCTGTAATCACGTCATGGCTTGCTTCTTGCTCAGTACTAGAAATACTAAACACTCTACCAGAGGGAGGAGCAGGGGCATTCTTCACCACAGGAGCAGGCTGATGGGCAGGTCGCTTCGGATAGGCACGAGCAAAATGACTAGCTTGCTTACAGAAAAAGCAAATAGGATTGCTAGGTCCAACTGAAGTAGCTGCAACAGGGGGCTTCTGAACCAATGTCCTAGGATTCGCATTCACAGGCCTAGCATTTGCATTTACTGATGGTTGATTCTCGCCATACTGTCTAAACTGGCCGGGCTACACGAAAACCGGGGCTCTGACCTACACTCCTAGGCTGAAAAGCAGGAGTGGGGTAGGGTGTAGGTCTCACAAAACGCCGATCATTATGATCCACCAATCCAGGGTTCCTAGGCTGCCGGGGCCTTTGCACACGTGCATTCTCCTTCTCAGTTTCTTCCAACTTCTTTGAGTTCTGCACCACTTGGGCATAGCTCACTATAGGTTGGACAGTGAGGTAAGCTTTGATGGCAGGGCGCAGTCCTTTAAAGAATTTCTTAGCCTTGGTGAGGTCAAGCTTCAGAGAATCAAGAGCAAAGAAATGAAGCTCCTCAAACTTCTGTTGGTACTCCAACACGGACAAAGATCCTTGTGTAAGAACCATAAACTCAGCGTCCTTCGCATCTTTCACCACCTCAGGGAAATAATTCATGTAGAAAGCTTCCTTGAACAACTCCCAAGTTACAACACCCGCATGCAAACCTTCATAAATAGGCCAAGTGGAGGTCCACCAAGCGTCGGCTTCATGTTGCAACTTCGCTCAGCCAGCAGAATCTTTTGGGCTTCAGAACATTGCAGATGTCGAAAAGCCTTCTCCAACTCACAAAGCCATTTGTTAGGGAACAAGGGGCCTTTGGTAACTCCAATGAAAGTGGGCACTTGCAGTTTCAAGAAACCCTCCATCAGACGAGTATGAGGAGTTCCAGCTAAACCTCCCACATTCAGAACTGCGGCATGAGGATTCACATTAGCACCAACAAGAGTCTCATTGTGCAAAGTCAAGAAACCCGTCAGCATCTGGTTAAACTGGGCTACTTGCTGCGGCATCATATTGCCCATGATATTGGCAATATCACGAAAGCTTCCAACATTCGGGGTATGTCATGGGTACCTTGATTGTCATTGTTGGTCTGCTGATCATGACCACCACTGGGTATCTCACCACTTCCATGAGGTATCTCATCATGACCACCATTGCTACTGGATCCACCACATCCACTTCTCAGAGTAACCATTTTGCAAAGATTGAAAACATCAAAAACATTGAATTTCGAAGTTTCATCATAATCCACAAGTCCAAATGATTTGAAAATTTATAGGGATAATTATTGTTGCCCCCCCTGTAGTTTGATTTTATTACTAATAAAACCCTGATCTTTATGAAATTACTGTTGCCCCCTTCCTTATAACGGTGTTAAGTTGCCATTAAGTTTGAATATGTAATGTTTAATTTGCCCTTCATTAAAATTAAGAAATTAAAAGACGATGCTACCCCATTTATAAAACCAGATTAAATGTCAAATTTACCCTAAACTTCATTTATTTTGAATTAATGAAATGGGCAAAATCCAAATCCGATTTGATTTCCCACCTTCACAAAACTTCTTCTATTTTGAATTAAAGAAATGAGCAAAATCCAAATCCGATTTGGTTTCCCACCTTCATTAAACTTCATTTATGAACAAAATCCAAATTCAATTTGGTTTCCCACCCTCACTAAACTTCATTTATTTTAAAAAAAAAATTAGATGATATTCAGTTTCCAATTTGAGTTGAATTCGATTTTCCTTCCTCTTCAGTTTCTATTTGAGTTTTATCCAATCATTCTTTCTTTATTTGGTGGGTTTTTTTTTTTTTTTTTTTTTTTTTTTTGTGAGAATAAAACGGATTATAGTTATTTTTTGTCCACATTTAATTAAGGGTACTACTGTAACTTGACAAAAGGGTAAGAGATAAGTATAAGGGTATTTTGGAATTTTGGAATTTTTGAAAAAAATATAAAGATGCCACATCATCAGTTAACTAACGGAACTTAACGGTAGGGGGGCAATAGTAATTATAGACAAAGTTGAAAGTTGGATTAGTAATTTTGAGAAGTACAGGGGATACAATAGTAATAAAATCAAAGTATAGGGGGCCAATAGTAATTATCCCAAATTTATATCATGCTTAAATACATCCATTTAGTCATCAAACAATAATCCATAGGATAAAAATCACATTTTCCAAAAAATTAGCAGAAAATGAGGTTTCTGTGTCCATTGGTCGATTGATTGGTCGACTGGCCTAGTCGACCAATGCTCACAGAATACGAAAATCCACATTTTAAGCCTCATTTCCTCATTCTAGCTTCATTCTATCATCTTCCAAACGTGAGAGAGCTCTGGGGAAAGTCTTCAAAGGTTCATTCAAGTGTTCTTGAGTTGTTTTAGTGCTTCAACAACAACACATCATCACACATTCATCACATACAAGGTAAAACTCTCATTCTTTCTTTCATTTTCATCATCTCATGCTTGCATTTCAACAAAATCCATGTTTTGCTTGTATCCAATGTTAGAAATCATGCTTAGGAATACTTAGAAACATATTCCCTAGGTTCTAAACACAATAACATGCATAGACAACAAGTTCTAACACATTCTAGCACTTTCACAATGTTTTTGTAACGAAATCGTTAACTTTAGAAAATTTTCGTTTTCTCACAAACCGCTTGGAGTTTTCGCACGAAATCAAATGCAACATGCTCAAGATGATATTGTAGATATGTCCATGTAGTTTGATTTAACCAATTCCAACTTTTCAAAAATCCAATTTTGACCTAGTTTGCAAAAATCCCCAAATTCTTCTTGCTGAATTTTCAACTTTAAACCAAGGTTTCGATCGATTTCCTTCAAATAAACTTCATGATCATGCAATTCCAAGTATTGTGCACATGCTAGTATCTTCAAATCAAAATTTCCCCAAATTTGAAATTTCCGAAAAATTACGAAATTACCCTTTTGGTTGAAATCTTGAAATAGCACTAACAAGCAATATCTTTTGTCTTCCACAGACATACACTATGCTGAGAGGAGGGCGAGGTCGTATCGTAGGGGCACTCAGGGGTAGAGGTCAGGTTCCTTCAGAGCCTAGACAGGAGGTTCGGCGGCCAGACAGATTCGATACTCCACAGGCCGAGTTCTTGTACGAGGCCTACTTCAGTTACTGCAGTATCGAGCTGGGACGTCTACTTCACCTTCGTCAGCTCAAGGTTTTCAGGATTCAGCAGAGATTTGACACTATGCAGTGGACTCATCTCTTCACCGAGGATTTGCCGATATATTCGGAGCTAGTGAGGTTGTTCTTTAGCAACCTTACATCTACAGAGGAGTCTAAAGGTCCAGGACATCCTCTTCGGCTAGTCCTCAGGAGTAGGGTCCTTCACATAGATCCGCTTCTCCACGAGATCATTGGCTGAGATCTTGCTGGTTCCGTACTACCCACGACAGTGCGTGTGGATACCTGCGGGGGCAGGGATAGATAGCTACTTGATGCCGTACGAGCTGCACGAGATATGCTCTACATTATGGGATGATCGCCGATGCCACACTCCGTGGAACAGTGGGCTGATGACAGATTCGGCACGGATTATTGGTTGCATTGTTGGCTGAAACATTATGCCAAAGGCTGGACATCACCATCGGGTCACAGTGATGGAGGCCTTAGTCATCTACCACATCTACATGGGCTTCGAGATAGACCTTTCCTACATCATTCAGCAGGTCATGCTGGATCTGATTCTGCGGCCTAGCATGCGGAACCTTTGCTATGGGAGGCTACTGACCTTGATGTTCAGGCACTTTGGAGTGAGTTTCGAGGATACACCAGTGGATGTTGGTTCACTGGGGTACACGATCGGGACTAGGACTATCAGACAAATGAAGCTAAAACAGACAGTGAGATCTCCTGGTCCAGAGGATGAGGAGGATGAGGAGACAGAGGAGGAGGAGGAGGAGGAGGAGTCAGAGGATGGAGGAGCGGATGTCGGTCCTGATAGTGATGATCAGGCAGGAGATGATACAGAGATGCACGAGGCTGAGCTAGGGCATCACGAGATTCCTCCTTCTTCACACTTCAAGACAGGTGGCCCGTCTCATGCAGTTCTAGAAACTTCAAATCTCGGTGCACAGATGAGATCGATGACTTCCATGCTGGAGAGGATGGAGGTCAGACAGGAGCAGATGTATGAGAGGATGGAGTCACGACAGGATAGGATAGAGCATCAGGTGACTCAGCTAGCAGAGGACTTCAGAGCTTTCAGAGATCAAAGGAGATCTCCTAGATAGCTTGTACTTTAGGATTTCCCTTTATGCATTATCTGATGTAATCGTTGTAAAAACTTTTGAAATTAATGAAGTTCACTTTGTTTCACTTTATTATTGTGTATTATGCACTTTTCTTTTATTGCATTAAGTGACAATTGTTTAAATATAATTATGGTATGTTATTCAGAAATATTCAGTTATGCTTCATTGGTTAAGTTTCTAATCTAAATGTTCTATTATTCACTTCTAAGAGTAGATGAGTCATTTTAGATCTATGACTCACGAATGTTCCGTTATTGTTTTTTGTGTTAGGAATTCCTTGAACTTTGGGCTCTGATACCACTCTATCACATCCACCTAGCCGGTACCCTACCTGGCATACCCGAGTGTGTGATCCACAGCCCTGAAGATCAAATATCGAGGTAATCAACCTCCCACATAGACAATAACATAATCATGAACGATAATAATCAATGTGCAAAAGATAAACAAAAGATCCAAACAAGGAAATATTAATTCATATATCATTAGAGTACGGAAGACAATCAAAATGATTAAATCAATAAGTAAAGTGAGGCGGAATCCCACTCTACAACCAGCGGAAAAGTAGATCGCAAATCAAAAGAAAGGTTACATCTGTTTCTAAGATAAGAAAGAAATAACAAACTAAACTAAAGTCTATTCTATCTTATAAAGAAAGTCTTCATAAACATAGACTTCATCAACGACGCTCAGACGTTCCCATTCCACATTAGGGCTAATCCTGGTAACAAGCAAAACCACTTGAGGAATCCTCAATGTAATCTTCACGGTTGCCAGCACCTTGCGTGAAGTACGCCTCTTTAGTTTGCGCTTCCTCAAATTGACTTTCATAGTCATCAGAACCTGTAGAGTAGTCTAACAAAACATTGTACAAAAGGAATGAGTTTCAAAGAAACTCAATAAGGTAGTTAATCCATAACAACACAAATGGAAAGATTTCAAAGCAAAGTAAAATGCTATATGATATGAAACACGTGATACAAAATGATTCTAACTCTATGTATGCTGGTCTCTATTGGCAAACATGCTTTAAGTCATAGCACCGTACTTCTTTAGGAAGGTCTCATCACACAACGCCTTTTGGTAGTGGGTCCGGCATCCCTCGGGACATTCCATGGCTGGGGGTTAAGTCACCACTCTCTCACATCACCATTGGTCTAAGAACTGGCGCATGTCAGGATCAAAGCTTAGCCAAATACAAGTCTCCTACTCAGTTACATTAAGACAGATCCAGATACGTCCATTCCTCGCCCCTGGCGATCCTTTTCGGCATCCTTCACACTAGAGTCCTCATAGTCCCTGACTATGGACTCATCAACCCTATAGGTCATCCACATATGGTAAACGGGAAGCTCTCACGTCCTCTCACGGGTTGGTTACCGGTCTTCAGCGCCCGTGAGCCCAAGTCTATCCATATGCAACCCTACCGATAAATGGTCCCCACAATGTGATTCCTGTCCTCTCACGGGTTGGTTACCGGGCTTGAGCGCCCATGAATCCCCATTGCTACCACGGGTTGTTCGATCTCAATACCCCTCCGATTAGGGTCTGACATAACGGGACATCCTAGCCAAACACTACTAGACAGTCCTAAATATGTCATCCAACAGTTTAGGAAGGTGTCCAAAGGGCATCTCCGGAAACATCCCATAATATCCCCATAGTAGTCCAAGGACAGAAGTGTCAAAAGGACACCTCCCCTTTCCAAACCATTATTAATCATACACAAGCATAAATCCATAACATCACATATATAGTAACTTCTTATATGGAAAGAAATCAATAATAATATATAACTTGCATATAATTGGTAAGTAAATCATACATGAGTCAAGTTAACATAAACGAGTAATGCTACTGTAATCAAGACTATGCAACAGTAGTATATCATTGTAAGAATCTAATTAAGGAAATAAACTAACAAGATTCAAATATAGAAACTAGGATATGCAATCTATGTAATTAAGGAAATAATCATCTTTACCTTATATAACTCGCAAAGGATCATGGGGAATCAAGTAAGACCTTGACTAAACTTGGTAGGAAAGTCCTCAACAAGTGTATAGAACATATTAGGAAAGATACCTAGAAGGAAAGATATCAAAACATCCAAAACAGACCAAATATGAGGTTGTTGTACTCATTGGTCGATTGACTTGGTCTACTACCTCAGTCGACCAATGAGTCGACCAACAGAGACAATGGCCTTAAAAAATCAGAGTTTTTAGAATATGAAACCGAATTTGGTGGTTCAAAAGGGTACTAAACAAGGGGTAAACTACAATGGCAGCATACTCGTATATAGAGTACTTCAAAACACTAATCAAATCAAGTCTTCAAGTTTCAAATTAGGAAACAAAAAGTTACCATAATTAGATCAATCATGGTTCTTGAAGAATTCATAGTAAAAATCATGGACACGAACAATAGGATGATGGATAACTGATTGTGAATAAGAAATCATGAGAAACATGCATAGATCTTTAAGAAAATTAGATTTAAGACGAAAGAACATCAATCTAAATAAGGAAAGAGGATGAATACAAGCTTTCGTTCAAAAGCGAGTGATGATCTTGATGAAGATCATCCACCAAGCTTTAGATCCTTAGGAAAAGAGAGGGAATGAGTAAAGAGATACAACATCTTCCCTACTGTCCTCAATCAGAAAAGGAAAGAAGAATCAAAGACAAAACACAAAAGAGGATGATCAAATACCTTTATGTGTAAAAGCACGAGTTTTGACGAAGATCCGTCAAGATATCACCAAGGATGCAAGGGAGATGACTTGCAGAGGGCTCTGGTACGTTCCAAAGAGTTTGGAGGCAGAAAATACTAAGTAGACTCGAGATTGGACTTTAATAGAGCAAGCAAAGACCTAATTAGCAAAACAAAACCCATTGGTCGATTGGATTGGTCTACTAGTCCAATCGACCAATGAGTCGACCAATCAGAACAGCAAGTCCAAAACAGGGAAATGAAGGCTCAGATCAAATCCAAACATAAAGGGGTTTTGCACACACACCAAGTGACTTACCTAGTAGGTATAAATGCCTTCGAACCAAGACAGAGAGCACTCCAAGTCAATCAACTAATTCCATCTTCATCAGGGTGCAGTTTCCATAAATGGAACACTGACATCAAAACTCATGGATTCCAAGCCAGCCACCAAGTCTTCAACTGAAATGGCCCAAAGTTGACTTCTTGGTTTACTTCGGGTTGTCGGACCTACAAACAACAGGGTTTTTGGGTCAAGGTTAGGGCTAGGTTTCACAGCTGCTCAAGCAGTGTTTGGCTAGGATGTCCCCGTTATATCAGACCCGAATCGGAAGGGTATTGAGACCGAACGACTCGTGGCAGCAATGGGGATTCACGGGCGCTCAAGACCGGTAACCAACCTGTGAGAGGACTGGAATCACATTGTGGGGGCCATTTATGTGAGGGTTGCATATGGATAGACTTGGGCTCATGGGCGCTCAAGACCGGGAACCAACCCTTGAGGGGACATGAGAACTTCCCGTTTTCCATATGTGGATAACCAATAGGGTTGAAGAGTCCGTAGTCAGGGACTATTAGGACTCTAGTGGAAAGGATATCGGAAAGGATTGCGAGGGGCGAGGAATGGACGTATCTGGACCTGAGTTGATTTAACTAAGTAGAAGACTTGCATTTGGCTAGGCTTAACCCTAACATGCGCCAATACTTATACCAAATGGTGATGTGAGAGAGCGGTGACTTTAACCCCAGCCAAGGTTGTCCGAAAGGTGTTCCTACCCACTACCAAATGGCGTTGTGTGATGAGACCTACCCAAAGAAGTATGGTGCTATGACTTAAAGCATGTCTGCCAATAGAGACCAGCATACATATATAGAGTTAGAAGCATATTTGCATATATTGTTTCATATCATTGCATATATGTTTGCTTGTGAATGCATGTGAAGATGCTTATTGTGTTTGGATTACTTGCTAAGTTCTTTTGAGTTTACCCTTCGGGGGACTTGTTTTAAGATGACATTGCAGGATCGAAAGAGAACTCATGCCCCAGTACGGAGGACTTTTCCGTACATGGTATAGCTCCGGATGTCCTTGGACAAGGTAATGAACAGCGAGGCAGCCAACACCTGGATTTGGACTGCATTGACAGCTCCTATTGACGGCAGCCGGCATCGTCTTATTCGCCGATGGGATCATGCGCTAGATACTAATTTGAAGCTTAAAGAGCATAACCCAAAGGTGAAGAACATGAAGACTGAAGAAGAATAAGAGCTGACTAAAGATGTGGATTAGATTCTCTCATTTCTTCCAGACTTTTATTTTGCTTATAATAGCTTAGAGCTTTACTTAGATTTTGATCTACCTTCCGCATATGTTTGTGGAGTATATTTCTGCTATACTCTACAGTTGTCTTTTGATTTGGTATCTTGTTATTCCGCACTTTGATATTCTTAGTGATCCTTCTAAGATCCTTTCTTGAATTTAATTATTAACTTATTAGAATACAATAATTTGTTCTTGCTTTCGATTATGTTATTGTGCTAAATGGATATGATCGTTCCTAAACTTGATCTTTTGGGCTATGGATCACTCCCTTGTGTAATCCAGCTAGGGTATAGGCTGGGTGGATTTGGCGGGATGTGACAGAAAGTCAAATTGAACTATGAGTTTTCTATCCTATAGATAACATCTTCTAAGTAATGGACTTCATCAATCCAACAGAGATGTTCCAACTCTACGTTACGCCTAATTGTAGTACGCAACTTGATTGCTAGAGGGATCATCGGGGTTATCTTCATGGTTGCCAGCACCTTGTGTGTAGTACGCTTCTTCGGCTTGCACTTCATCATATTGTCCTTCATAATAGTCAATACCTGCAGAATAATCTAACAAAAAGATTGTACAAAAAGGAGTGAGTTCGAATGAACTCAGCAAGGCAAGTTAACTCATAACAACATAAATAACATGCGGCAGAACATAATGAGATGCAATGCAATATGAAACAAATGATGTATGTATGCATCTAAACTCTATGTATGCTGGTCTTTATTGGCAGACATGCTTTAAGTCATAGCACCATACTTCTTTGGGTAGGTCTCATCTCACAACACCGGTTGGTAGTGGGTCCGTCATCCCTCTTAGACAAATCCATGGCTGGGGGTTAAGTCACCGCTCTCTCACATCACCATTGGTCTAAGTATTGGCACATGTCAGGGTTAAACCTAGCCCAATGCAAGTCATCTACTCAGTTACATCAACTTAGCTCTAGATACATCCATTCCTCCTCTCTCGGGATCCTTTTTGGTATCCTTCACACTAGATCCTTTTTTGTATGCTGGTCTTTATTGGCAGACATGCTTTAAGTCATAGCACCATACTTCTTTGGGTAGGTCTCATCTCACAACACCGGTTGGTAGTGGGTCCGTCATCCCTCTTAGACAAATCCATGGCTGGGGGTTAAGTCACCGCTCTCTCACATCACCATTGGTCTAAGTATTGGCACATGTCAGGGTTAAACCTAGCCCAATGCAAGTCATCTACTCAGTTACATCAACTTAGCTCTAGATACGTCCATTCCTCCTCTCTCGGGATCCTTTTTGGTATCCTTCACACTAGAGTCAGCGTATTCCCTCTCGGACTACGGACTCATCAACCCTATAGGTCATCCACATATAGTAAACGGGAAGCTCTCATGTCCTCTCACGGATATAACTCACCGGTCTTGAGCGCCCATGAGCCCAATTCTATCCATATCCAACCCTACCCATAAATGGCCCCCACAATGTGATTCCCGTCCTCTCACGGATATAACTCACCGGTCTCGAGTGCCCGTGAATCCCCATTGCTGCCACGGGTCGTTTGGTCTCAATACCCTTCCGAATCGGGTCTGACATAATGGGGACATCCTAGCCAAACACTGCTAGACAGCCCTAGGTATGACAACCAATGATTTGGGAAAGTGTCGATGGGAATCTTCGGAGAACATCCCATACTATTCCCTCCGATGTCCAAGGACAAAAGTGTCAAAAGGACACCTCTCAATCCCAAACCATACCTAATCAAACACATTCTTAGATCAGTCATGACATACAAAATCAACAACTCATCATACAAAGAGAATGTAAAAGCATAATCCAATCATTAAACCATATGCAGTAATAAGCATTTCATATAATCTTGAATAATGAAAAAAAAAAAGGCATAAGTGAAGTGCTACTGTACTTACCGTAGTACATCAGAAGTATAAAATACAAGAACAGTAAATAAACTCAGAGTTTCTTAAAGTAGAAACTAAAGAGTATGCGATCTATGTTATTATGAAATAACTGTCCTTACCATGATTATCGTCGAAGATAATCCAAAGATCAAAGAGAGAGGCTCCAAATTTAGTAAGTAAACCCCTAACAATCATAGATACAACATTAGGAAAGATGCCTAAAAGATCAGAGAGCAAACGAATCAAACTAAGAGAAAAACAAAGCTACTGCCTTCATTGGTCGATTGATTGGTCTACTGACCCAGTCGACCAATCAGTCGACCAACAGAGTCAGTACGAAGCAAGTACGAGAATTCTGATCTGAAACTCAATCTACAGGGTTCAAAACTTCACGAAAATTGGAGGAAAACTATATAATAGTATTCTAACACTAATGTAGTAAAGATCGAGCACTAATAATGATTAAAAACATTACCTTCAATTAAAATCACGGTTTTCCCCAATTGGGAGAAAAACCCTAGAATTCGATGAAAATACACTATGGAAATCACAGTAGAGATAGGGGATGATTTAGATCTCATCAAAGAAAAAGGTAATCAGAATTAGATTCAAGTACGTAATGAAAATTAGGTTTAAATGGTTACGAAATCAGATCCATGGAAAGGATTAGGGTTTAAAGAAGAATTTTCAGATTTAGGGTTAAGATTTCTATGCTGATCATAAACCCTAAAGAAAAGAATCAGATTACGGAAGAGATGGTTACAAGAATGCAGCATCTTCTTCCCAATCTTAATCAAGAACAAGATCGAAGAAAGAATAAATTACAATATAGAAGAGATACTAACCTTAAACTGGAAGATCGGAGATGAGAGACTTCAGATCTGGCAGAGGGATCTTCAAAATCACCTAAAAGAGTTTCAAACGAGTCTTCCCATGTTCTCAAAGTGTTCTGGAGGTAGAGGATACTAAGAAACACGAAGTGGGTTTAAATAGAGAGTGAAAAACCCTAAAATTGGAGTTTCTCGGATTTAACACACCATTGGTCGATTGATTGGTCTACTGGCCCGACCAATTAGTCGACCAATCAGGTCAACAAAGTTCAAACAGGGAAATGAAGGATCAAATGGACACTAAACCTCAAGGGCTTTTGCTCACATATCAAATGACATACCTAGTGTGTAGAAATGCCTTCAAACCAAGTCAGATATTACTCCAAGTCCTTCAACTAAACTCATCTTCAGACAGGTGCAGCTTTCTTTCTAGATCTACACAGACTTCCAAGTATGGGATTCCATCATCAACATCCATGGGTTCAGAGTCAAACACCATGTCTTCTACTAAGATGGCCCATAGGAGATAGGTTGCCAGGCAGTTTGCTCACCGTATGGAGAAGAACTGGAGGACCCCGTTTCTAGAAATTCATGAAAAACATTATCTAGCTTTAGAGAAAGAAATTGGAAAGAAAATCATATAACTCTTTTTGATTGCTTATGCTGAACTCATTTTCATTTCGATTATTTATTCTTTCCTTGATTATTTTATTGGAGTATTTGGACTCCTATAATCCTTTTATTTGATTATTGAACTTATTATTGCTCATGATTGTCTTTACTTGCATTTATTATTATTGATAGACTAAAACCGTGGATCCTGATGGATCACTCCCACGGGTTGTCGGGCAGTAACCGAGACCGGTGGGTGGGGTGTGACACTTCTGACCCAAAGGTCTAGGGTTCACATTACTGGCCTAGAATTTGAAACATTCACCATCAGTATGTTCCCACTGAATTGACACTGCTGTCTGGCGGGTGAAAAACTAGAGTTTTGGCCTACACTCCTTGGCTAAAAGGTAGGAGTAGGATATCATGTAGGTCTAGTGAACCTTCTCTCTGTACGGTCAATCAAACCAGAGTTCTTTTGCTGCCACGTTCTTTGCACATGGGCACTTTCTTTCTCCGTTTCTTCAATCTTCTTAGAAACTTGAACTACTTGAGAGTAGCTCTCAATCAGAAGAACAATAAGATAAGCCTTGATTGTAGGACTCAATCCCTTGAAGAATTTCTTTGCCTTGGCACGGTCAGGTCTCAAAGAATTCGGGGCAAAGAAAAAGAGTTCCTCAAATTTCTGTTGGTATTCCAGCATAGACAAAGGTCCTTGCACAAGGGCCATGAACTTAGCTTCCTTAGCATCAATCACTGCTTCAGGAAAATAGTTCTTACAAAATGCTTCCTTGAAAATTTCCCAAGTCAGTACACTAGTATGCAAATCTTCCAAGATAGGACGGGTGGAATCCACCAAGCATCGGCTTCGTGCTGAAGCTTCTGTTCGGCCAACAAGATCTTTTGTGCCTCAGGGCACTACAGATGGCGAAATGCTTTCTCTAATTCCCTCAACCACTTATTAGGGAACAAGGTGTCCTTAGTAACACCGGTGAAAGTAGGCACTTGCATCTTCAGAAAACTTTCCATCAAACAAGTGTGAGGAGATCCAGTTAACCTTTCCGCATTAGGGGCTGTGGTATGAGGATTTTCATTCGCACCAATACGAGTCTCATTATGAAGAGTCGTGAAACCTGTCATCATTTGGTTGAACTAGTTCGATTGCTGTTGCATGATGTTGCCCATGATGTTGGAAATATCACGAAAACTACCCACTTCTAGAGCATTAGGTATACTAGTCGCATTCTCGCCATTTCCATAAGGCTGCTGGCCAGTGCTACCATTAGGTGTAGCTCCATGAAGTACCTCCTCATTTCCAGTACTAGTAGAACTAATATGACGATTCCTTAGCACAACCATTACGCAAAACCGAAACAAATCAATCACGAAATATCAAATATTTCATCAACAATCACTCAACCTTAGTCTTAGCGTATCCAAATAAGGCTTAAAATCATCAAATAGTCATTCATGAATCATATTTCGAAATCCCCAAAATTCACCAAAGTTTGAATTTTCTGACACCTTGGGTCGATTGGTTGGGTCGATTGACCTAGTTGACCCACGTACATAGCACGTGAAAAATAGCTTAAAAAGCCCATTTCACTTATCAAACTCATTTCATAACACAAGACTTTGTGGGAGAGCTCTAAGGCAAGGTATTCTAAGGTCTTCAAGAGTCATTCCAAGTAATTTTAGCATCAATAACCACTCTCTTACTTCCTTGCAACATCAATATATGGTAAACACTCTTCTTTCTGTTCGAAACCTTTAGGATCTACTATGCAATTCTTCAAATACTATGATTTACTTGTTGTAATGGTTAGGAATCATGTCTAGGAACATTTAGAAATATGTTCTAGGGAATTTTAACACAATGCCATGCCTTTATAACACTTTCTAGCAACATCATAGTCTCTTTTTACCGATTTCACACCCAAAATCCCTCTTTTGAAAATCTTCTTTTATTTTCAAACCACAAAGAGTTTCGACTTCAAATCAATTCCTACATACTTGCAATGACATGATAGATATGTGTATGCAATTTGATTGAGCCAAAACCAAACTTCCAAAAATTGCATTTTGACCTAATTTGGGAATCTTCCCCCCTTTCATCCTTGCTGAATTTTGACTTAAACCACCAAATTGAAAGGTATTTCTCAAATAAAACATGCTAGCACACCATTCTAAGTATCATGCACATTCTAGTATGCTCAATTTGAAAATTTTCCAAAAGCGAAAATTTCCAAAAAATTACAAAAATACCCTTCATGCAGAATTTTTGTAATAACTACTAACATCAAGCTCTTTTGTGTTCTCAACAGCTACACACACACTATGCCACCTCGCGGTCGTCATATGGGTGGTAGGAGAGGCAGAGGTAGAGGCCAGGTTCCACTCTTAAAGCCACGCGATGTGATTCTACGAGGAGAGCGATTTAGTACACCACAGGAGGAGTACCTGTATGAGGTCTTCTTCGAGCAATGTAGGATCGAGTACAGCCGAGTACTCTGACTACGAAAGCTTAGTACTTTTCGGATCCATCAGCAATTTGATACGATGCAGTGGACAAATCTTTTCACCAAAGATCTTCCAGTCTACCCAGACTTAGTGAGGTTGTTCTTCAGCAACCTTACATCCGTTCAGGAGGGTCAGAGACAAGGTCCTTTTGAGCTGATCCTAGAGAGTCAAGTTCAAGAGATGCGGATTCAATTTTCTACTAGCACACTGGCAGAGATCTTCTGGGTACCTTACTACCCTCACAAGTGAGTATTGATACCTATAGGAGTAGAGATAGATTCCTTCCTTCTACCTCACGAGCTGCACGAGATTTGTATCACACTTTTGAGAGATGATCAGTGCTATGCTCCAAAGACTAGTGCACAGATGATAGACTCAACTAGAGTCATCGGTCGCATCATGGGCTGTAACATTATCCCGAAGGTGGGGCATCATGAGAGAGTATCAATGGTGGAGGCTCTAGTTATCTACCCCATATACTTTGGTTTTGAGATTGATCTATCCTTCATCATCCAGAACGTCATGCTATCGGTTGTGGAGCATCCGGGTGTACGAAACCTTTGCTTCAGATGTCTTCTCATACTTATCTTCCGGCATTTCGGAATGAGACTGGAGAATACCAAGGTACAGACACAAGATCTGGGCTATGACATCGGGACGAGGACCGTCCATCAGATGTAGCTTAGCCAGGCCGAGAGGTCGAGGGATGAGGATGATGATGAGGAGAATGAGGAGGATGACAAGTCCGATGGTGGTGACTATGGTGCTAGTCCGGATACAGATGACCAGGCAGGAGATGACACCGAGATACATGAGGCAAATCCGGGCCATCATGAGATCCCCACATCATCACATTTTGAGATCGGAGGTCCATCACTCACAATTCCAGAGACTTTGGAGCTATGTGCATAGATGCACTCTATGGCTTCCATCCTAGAGAGGATAGAGTCGAGGCAGGAGAGGATGGAGTCACAGTTGACTCAGGTGGTAGAGGATGTTAGAACACTAAGAGAGCAGAGACAGTAGTCTAGATAGATTGTACTAGGATTTCCTTTTTATGTTTATCAAATGTAATTCATTGTAGAACTTTCCTAGAATTAATGAAGTTCACTTTTGTTTTACCATCCTATTGTGTATTATGCATTTTATTTTGTTGCATTATGTGATGTTTGTTAAATCATACTTATTGTGTATTATTCAAAGATACATTATGCTTCACTTATTAAGTTTCTAATTCTAGTGATCTATTATTCACTTCTAAGAACACTTGAGTCACCTTTGGATTTATGACTTAGAAATGTTCTATCATTGTTTTTGTGGTTAGGATTTTCCTAGAACTGTGGGCTCTGATACCGCTCTGTCACATCCACCCAGCCGATACCCTACCTGGCATACCCGAGTGTGTGATCCACAGCCCCGAAGATCAGTATCGAGGAAATCAACTTCCCACATTCACAATAATATAATCAAGAACAAGACTAAATCAAAGTTGTCAATGTTAATTAGTAAATCAAAGCAAAGTAACGAAATAACATCAGAGTGTAGAAATGATACCAATATATATATATGATCAAAATGTAGAGTGAGGTAGTTCGAAAGTCAAAAGAAGATTATAACCGGTTCCAAAGAAAAGAAAAGAAAGAAAGAAGTAATCAAACTAAGCTAGCGTCTATTCTACTTTATAAAGAATGTCTTCATAAACATAGACTTCAGAAATTAAGCTCGGACGCTCCCACTCCATAGTAGGGCTAATCATGGTACGTTGCATGATCACTCGAGGGATCATCACCGAGATCTTCATAACTGCCAATACCTTGTGTGTAGTATGTTGTGTGTAGTATGCTATTTCATCTTGCACTTCCTCATATTGGCCTTCATACTCACCTATACTTGTAGAATAATCTAACAAAAGATATTTGTACAAAAAAAGTGAGCTCAAGAGAACTCAGCAAGGCAAGTCATTCCATAACAACATAAATTACATGATAATAGATACATAGCATGATGCAATATGATATGAGACAGACAATGCATGTATGAGTCTAACTCTATGTATGATGGTCTCTAAAGGTAGACATGCTTTAAGTCATAGCACCATACTTCTTTGGGAAGGTCATTCATTCTCCCTCAACCATCTTGGTATCCTGGGCTCTGCCAGTGGTAGTTGGGTCTTGCATCCCTCTTGGACATTTCATGGCTGGGGTTTAGGTCACCTCTCTCTCACATCACCATTGGTCTAAGTATTGGCGCATGTTAGGGTAAAGCCTAGCCAAATGCAAGTCATCTACTTGGTTATATCAACTCAGATCCAGATACATCCATTCCTCACCCCGGGCGATCATTTCTAGTATCCTTCACACTAGAGTTAGTATAGTCCCGAACTACGGACTCATCAACCCTATTGGTCATCAAAAAATAATAGATGGGAAGCTCTCATGTCCTCTCATGGGTTGGCTACCGGTCTTGACCGCCCATGAGCCCAAGTCTACTAAATGCAACCCTACCAACGAATGGCCCCCACAATGTGATTCATGTCCTCTCCCAGGTTGGTTACCGGTCTTGAGCGCCCATAGATCCCCCATTGCTACCCTGAGTCGTTCGGTCTCAATACCCTTCCGAATCGGGTCTAATATAACAGGGACATCCTAGCCATACACTACTAGACAACCCTAGGTATGACAACCAATAATCTAGGAAAGTGTCAAAGGGCACCATCGGAAATATCCCATACTATTCCCACTGATGTCCAAGGACAGAAATGCCAAAAGGACATTCCCCAATCCCAAATCATACCTAATCAATCACAATCCCAATTCAGTTATAACTTGCACAACTGATATCACATCATATGAAAGAATACATAATGACAAGATCAATTAAATAAGCAACATACATGAGTAAGTATTCATACATGATCAAGTACCTAAAGGGAATATGAAAATAAGATCCTATTGTACTTACAGTATTCATATCATGATAGAACTACAACATCAGTAGAAAATCTAGGTGATTCCCAATTTAGAACTAGGATTCATGCAATCTATGTTAATATGGTAACAACTATCCTTACCTTAAATAGATTTGAAGATATTCCGGACGGACAAGAGGATGGATCCAAAGTTAGCAACAAACCCTAGATAAGTATCATACAATCATTAGGAAGCAGTCCTAAAAGAATAAGCATCAAACGAATCGAAACGGATGAAGAAATCCCATTCTGTCATGCTAGGAAGATTGGCTGGGTGGATTGGTCCAATCGACCCAGGCACTCGACCAAGTGAACAGTACGCATCCAAAATCTGGTTTTTTATCCGAAACCTATTCCACATAATCCGGAATGCTACGAAACTTGAAGAGAATATCTAACACAGTAACCTAAGACTATCTAGCATAGATTAGACATCAAACGATGATAAAAACCAATACTTACTAATTTAGAATCATACTTTCTAATTTGGTAGAAAACATAGTTTTCAATGAAAACACACTATGAATTCAAGATAAGAACTAGAGTTGATGAGATCTCATTCTAGTAGATTAACACAGTAAATCAAGAGTATGAACAATCATGAAGATACATCTATAATGCTAGAGAAATCATTATAAGAGTATGATCATAGATTCCTGAAGAAAACATAAGAATCATGGTGAGATTGAATACGAAGATCATGGCATGAAAGAATGAATAGAGATTGTAGAAGAGATGATTACAAGGATGCAGCATCTTCTTCCTAATCTCAGTATAGAGGATAAATCATATTAAGAGTAGATCAATACCATACAAGAGTGATTACTAACCTTTGATTGAAGCACAAGAGAGGAAACTTGAAAGTTGCAAGAGTTGATCTTCTTCCACTGTAAAACCCAGCCCTAACCTTGACCCGGAAACCTTGTTATTTGTAGGTCCAGTGACCCGAAGTAAAGTAAGAAGTCAGCTTTGGGCCATCCCAGTGGAGGACTTGGTGTCTAGCTTTGAATCCATGAGAGTTGATGATGAAGTTCTATTTATGGAAACTGAATCTTGATGAAGATCGGATTAGTTGATGGACTTGGAGTGCTCTCTATCATGGTTTGAAGGCATTTCTACCTATTAGGTAAGTCACTTGTTATGTGTGCAAAACCCCTTTAGGATTGGATTTGATCTGGGTCTTCAATTCCCTGTTTTGGTATTGCTGTCAGCATTGGTCGACTGATTGGTCGACTGGACTAGTCGACCAATCCACTTGACCAATGAGTGCTGTCTTTGGCAATTAGGTCTTGCTTGCTCTATTTAAGTCCAATCTCGAGTCTACTTCATATTTGCTGCCTCCAAACTCTTTGGAACGAACCAAAGACCTCTGCAAGTCATCTCCCTTGCATCCTTGGTGATTTTCTTGACGGATCTTCGTCGAAACTCTTCCTTTTGCATCAAAGGTATGTCTACACTCTCTTCTTCTCCTCCATCTCTGTTTTTCTTTCCTTTTTGAGTTGAGACAGTAGGGGAGATGCTGCATTCTCTGTTGCAAACATCTCTGGACTTGTCTCTCATGATCATCCTAAGGATTAATGGCTAGAACAATGATCTTAACTATGATCATTGCAAGCTTTTGAAGGAATCATGATCAAACCATGATCTAGTCTCTGTTTAACTTCTGATTTGGATTCTGATCTCCTTGGATCTTCTACATTGATCATGTTAGTAGTCAATTGCTGTGTTTTCTTTTCATGATCCATGATCTATCAATCTCTAGTTGTTCCTCTTCTACCATACCATGTTTTCTTCATGAATCATGATAGTTACATGTATGGTAGGTTTTGTTTCCTTATTTAGATTTATGCTTTTAAGCCTATTTCCTTGAAGATCTAAGTATGCTTTTCATGATACCTTTACCTGAAGCAATGATCCATTCTTCTATTGTTCTTGTTTTTGATTTCTATCTTGAATTCTTCAAGATCCATGGTTGATCTAATTATGGTAACTTTTTGTTTCCTAATTTGGATCTTGATGGCTTGATTGGATTAGTGTTTTGAGGTCCCCTATATGTTAGGATACTACTAATGTAGTTTACCCCTTGATTAGTACCCTTTTGAACCACCAAATTCGGATTTTATATCTTAAAACTCTGTTTTTTTAGGCTACTGTCTGCATTGGTCGACTGGACCAGTCGACCAATCCACTCGACCAATGAGTACAGCAACTCCAGAATTGGTCTGTGTTGGATGTTTTGGTATCTTTTCTGTTAGGGGTCTTTCCTAATATGTTGTATACACTTGTTTAGGACCTTCTTCTCAAGTTTGCCAAGATCTTACTTGATTTCTTAGGATTCCTTTGCAAGTTATAAAAGGTAAGGATGGTTACTTCTTTAACAACATAAATTGCATACCTTAGTTTCTATATTAGAATCTTGTTAAGTTATTTCTTTAATTAGATTCTTATGATGTTATACTACTGTGGTACTATCTTGATATCAGTAGCATTACTTAATCATATTGAATTGACTCATGTATGATTTACTTACCAATTATATACAAAGTGATTGTAATTATTGATTTCTTTCCATATATGAAGTTACCATATATGTGATGATATGAATTGATGCATGTGTATGCTTAAGTATGGTTTGGAAAGGAGAGGTGTCCTTTTGACACTTCTGTCCTTGGACTACTACGGGAATATTATGGGATGTTTCTGGAGATGCCCTCTGGACACCTTCCTAAAGTGTTGGATGACATATCTAGGACTGTCTAGTAGTGTTTGGCTAGGATGTCCCGTTATGTCAGACCCTAATCGGAGGGGTATTGAGACCCGAACGACCCGTGGTAGCAATGGGGATTCATGGGCGCTCAAGACCGGTAACCAACCCGTGAGAGGACAGGAATCACATTGTGGGGGCCATTTATTGGTAGGGTTGCATATGGTTAGACTTGGGCTCACGGGCGCTCAAGACCGGTAACCAACCCGTGAGAGGACGTGAGAGCTTCCCGTTTACCATATGTGGATGATCAATAGGGTTGATGAGTCCGTAGTCAGGGACTATGAGGACTCTAGTGTGAAGGATACCGGAAAGGATCATCAGGGATGAGGAATGGACGTATCTGGATCTGACTTGATGTAACTAAGTAGAAGACTTGCATTTGGCTAGGCTTTACCCTGACATGCGCCGGTACTTAGACCAATGGTGATGTGAGAGAGTGGTGACCTATACCCCCAGCCATGGAATGTCCCGAGGGATGCCGGACCCATTACCAACTGATGATGAGCAATTGAGACCTTCCTAAAGAAGTACGGTGCTATGACTTAAAGCATGTCTGCCAATAGAGACCAGCATACATAGAGTTAGATTCATTCATTCATTGCTTGTCTCATACCATATTGCATTTATGTTTGTTCTGAAATCCTGCCATTTATGTTATTATGGATTTAATCGCCTTACTTGAGTTTCTTTGAAACTCATTCCTTTATTGTACAATGTTTGTTAGACTATTCTCGCAGTACTGAATATTATGACGGTCCCTATGAAGAAGCGCAAGGCGAAGAGGCATATCTCCGGGGAAGGTGATTGCGGTTACAACAATTACACTGAAGATCCCGCAAGTGGTTATGCTCCGTACGATGCTTAGTCCGACCATTGAGTGGAAGCGCCCTTGTGCCGTTTATGAGATTTATTCTTATAGGGATGTTGTCTATAAAGTGGAGAACAATTTAGTTACCCATTGTACTTGCTACTGGGATTAGATTTTGTCTAGCTTATTCTCTTTTAGAACTACTTTTCCGCTGGTTGTAGAGTGGGATTTTGCCTCACTTTACTTATATGTTTTGACACTCTGATTATATCTAGTACTCTGATTTATATATGATTCATTCTTTCCTTATTGAATCTATGGTTTATCTTCCGCACTTTTATTATTATTGTTCATGATTATGTTATTGTTTATGTGGGAGGTTGATTACTCGATACCTGATCTTCGGGCTGTGGATCACACTCTCGGGTATGCCAGATAGGGTACCGGCTGGGAGGATGTGACAGCACAATCTCTTGTTATTTTTGCAATCGGGGTTCTTTGACACCATACTCCCCTTGTACTTGATTAACAATAAGCTGTGAGTCACTAAAAATAGTTACCTCTGCTATCGCCAATGCTTTTGACAAACGAAGTCCAGCTATTAGAGCCTCGTACTCTGCTTCATTGTTACTTGCTTCGAACGCGAATCTTAATGCATACCGAATAATAAAACCTGCTGGACTTTTCAAAAGAATTCCAGCCCCTGCTCTTTGCTTATTACTCGAGCCATCCACGTATACCTCCCACATGGTCGGAATAGTGGGTTCGACAATTTCCTCAATTGGTGCAGTAGTCTCTACTACGAAGTCGGCCAATGCTTGGGGCTTAATTGTCGTTCGAGGCTTAAAGCTTACTTGGAATTTGCTTAGCTCGACCGACCATCCTTCCATTCTTCCAGACAAATCAGGTTTACGAAGAACTTTACAAAGGGGAAAAGTAGTAAATACCTCGATTGGATGAGCCTGAAAGTATGGCCGTAGTTTTCTGGCTGCTATCATAAGAGCCAAGGCCTGCTTTTCGATCTGAGAGTACCGTGTTTCTGCGTCGAGTAATACGTGCTCACATAATAGATTGGCCACTGCTTTTTGTCTTTTTCCCGAACGAGTACCGTGCTTACTACCGAGGGGGATGTTGCTAAATATAGTTGCAAAATTTCTCCCTTTTCTGGTCGAGACAGTAGCGGTGGTCTTCCCAGTGTTTCCTTTAGATCTTTGAACGCCTTTTAACATTCTTCAATCCATTTCGCCTCCTTACTGCCCCTCAAATCTTTGAGTGATTTGAAAAAAGGTAGGCACTTTTCTCCCGACTGTGAGATGAACCGGTTTAACGCAGCTACTCTTCCCATTAAGCATAGCACATCTCGAACAGTCTTGGGCGCTTCCATATCTATCAAAGCCTCTATTTTAGCCGAATTAGCCTCAATACCTCTTTGTGATACCATAAAGCCCAAGAACTTGCCCGACGAGACTTCAAAGGTGCACTTTTTCGGATTCAGCTTCATTTGGTATTTCCGCAATACTGAAAATACCTCCGCTAAATCCTCAATGTGTTTTGTCCTCGCAGTGCTCTTCACCAACATATCATCAACATATGCTTCCACGTTCTTCCCGATCAAGTCTTTAAAAATTTTGTTGACAGCCCTCTGATAAGTAGCCTGCATTTTTCAAGCCGAACGGCATGACTTTGTAGTAAAAGCTTTCGCGATCTGTCATGAAAGCAATAAACTTTTCATCCTCCTTGTTCATGAGGATCTGGTTGTATCCTGAGTACGCATCCATGAAATTCAATGTTTCATATTCTGCTGTGGCATCTATCAACAGATCTATCCTGGGCAATGGATAACAATCTTTTGGGCAAGCCTTGTTGAGATCTATGTAATCTATACACATTCTCCACTTTTCATTTGCCTTCTTGACTATCACCACGTTGGCCAACTAGACTGGGCATTCTATAGGTTCAATGAAACCAAAGTTCTTTAATTTCTCAACCTCACCCCGAACGGCTTCATACTTTTCTATGGAGAAATTTCTCCTCTTTTGAATTATCGGTTTTACCTTTGGATCTATCCAAAGTTTATGTTCTGCAACCTGCCGATTAATTCCCGGCATATCCTCTGCAGACCACGCGAACACATTGCTATTTTGCTGAAGAAAAGACTTCAGCTCCTTCTTGAATTCTTCCAGCTGCTCAGTCCCGATATAAGTAATTCTTTTTTCGTTATTGGAATACAGTTGAATTTGTCCCAACTTCTCAACTGGCTCGGGCCTTTGCATCTTTGCCTCGTCCCAATCATCTTGTACTTCTATTGGTAACACAGTTACCTTCCTCGGGCCCTCCTTATCCTTCAAATATGCTATATAGCATTGTCGAGAGATTCTTTGGTCAGATGAAACCTGACCAATTCCCATTTATGTCGGGAATTTTATTTTCAGGTGCTTTGTTGAAACTATAGCACCTAACTTTGATATGGATGGCCTTCCAAGAATGACGTTATAAGCCGGAAGTTCTCGAACCACCAAAAAGTTTACCCGAACAGTAGCCTCTTTGGGGAAGCTTCCAATCGACAGATCTAGCTGTACCGATCCTTCTGCTATTGCGGATGATCCCGCAAAGCCATATAAGTGTGTGGATGACGGCTCCATCAAGTCTTCATCCACTTTAAGCTTTTGATAAGCTACATAAGATAAAAGGTCTGCAACAGACCCGGTGTCAACTAACACTCTATGCACCTCTTGGCGTGCGATCTCTACCTTGATGACTATGGCATCATCATGAGGTAAACATACGCCTCTTTCATCTTCCTCGTCGAAGGTGATCGAACCCTCACCATTCGGCCTTTTCCACTTCTGTGTTTCTCTGGTTCCAACAAACTTGGATTGGGCTTTCAGCTTCCGGAGTGACTCAAGTTCGGGACCTCCAAATATTGTTAGTATGGGTGACCGAGTGGCATCGATCACTTCCTTACCTTTCTTAGATTTAGGAGCCTCCGTTGGTTGTTTTGGACTAACCGAACGTTCCCTTTTGTTACCTGTGTCTCGCGGTTCCGCTCGTCTTCCTCTGACGAAATTGGACAAGTGTCCCTGAGATATCAATCTTTCAATATCCACCTTTAAATGTCTGCAATCATTGGTATAGTGATCGTAATCCTTGTGGAAACGGCAATACCTTTCTCTATCCTGCTCCCCAGGCTTCGTGGGAAGCTTTGGAGGCCATTTCAAAATATTCTATCTTTTGATAATATTTAAAATATCAACCAGAGGAGTATTTAATGGAGTATACTCACTTTTTTCTGGAGATCTTTACCGCCATGCCTGGTGAGGGTTTCCAACTCGATCACGAACATTCTCCTTCGGCCTTTGTTTGTTCTCAGGGGCCTTTTGTTCTTTTGTAGAGGCTTTATTGTCCCCCTGGCGTGCATCCAAGATCTCCGTCACCTCTGCCTGTTTCTGACACCTTTGCACCAGTTCCACGTAAATGGTAGGCATGTCTTGGAGTAGTAACTCCAACAGCCGTATGTTAGTGAATCCAGTGAACAAAGCAGTTTTAGCTACCCGTTCATCTAGATTCTCTATCTCCATTGTGATCCGGTTAAATCTTTTCAGATATTCCCGAATCGATTCACTTTTCCCTTGTCTGATAGTGAATAGGGTCTCCTCGGTCCTTTTGATTTGGATTCCACTTTGGAATCGTCCTATGAATTTGCGCGCCAACTCTTCAAAATCTACGATCCTTCCCGACGGGAGATTCGAAAACCATTTTTGTGCTGCTCCAGTCAAGGATGAACCGAAAACCCTGCAAAGGATTTCATCAGAATTACCCACGCATAGTCTGCTGGTAGTAACTGATATGAGCGATGGGGTCTCCCGAACCATCGAAAGTGGAAAAGGTTGGCAAACGGAAATTGTGAGGAAATTGATATCCGACTATGGGCTCGACAAATGGAATTTTTCGAATAATCGAATAGATATCATCAGTTATTCTCCCTCTCGTTGCCAATTGTTCGAGTTTTTGATTAATATTGGCCAATTCTTGTCCAATATGCGCTGATCGATCTCCAACGACACGATCATTCTCCCGAACCGCACACCTGATAGTTGGTGAGTGAGTTTATACTCTTGCACCCAACCTCGTATTTGAATCGGTTGTGCTTCCTTGCAGTCCTTCAAATCGATCATCTCTCCTAGGGAGTTCTCTAGTTCTCCTAGGTTCTCTTTCTCGCCTCCAGTCGCCTTCTCGAAAATTCTAACCGACAATTTGGTCATCGATCAATCTTTGCTCCCTTTGAAATGCTCGCCTTCCTGCATCACATTGATTAGGTGCTTGTGGGGCCACCACCTGCCTGGTCAAAGTATGGAGCGTCTGACTCACCTCCAATAACTGGAGTTTCAGTTGATTTAGTTGATACTGGAGTGGATCTGGAGGATTATTACCTCCCTGACCACCATCTTCCAGCACTTCAAGGGGTCGACTTCCCTCAGGGATATCTGGATTATTTGATCCGGAAATTTGAACGCGAGCATCTCGATAGGCCGCAGCAGCCGCTGCCGATGATCTAGTAACCATGGCTTTCTAAAGCGTTTCCCACAGACGCCGCCAAATGATGCGTCCAAAATCTGCTCAACCCTTAGATATCCTGCGTATGACCTGCAAAAATGAACGTCAGATGTGGCCTGACCGTTGGGAACGGGAGTCCACCTCCGAAGGCTAAGTCAATTGATGAACTTAATCACAAACGGCTCTGCTTGAGTACAGAGCTAAGGATTGAATAATGAGAATACGATTCAGATTGTATCTGTCTCTCTCTACCTTGTGGGTAGGTGATATATTATATAGAGTGTACCTTCGAATCTCCTTCATTGGATGTATTTGAGCCTTCTTCAGATAGCCGTCTGATCTTAACGGATAGATCCGTTGAGTGATAGATCCGTACTGTTGGTGCTATTTCTGCTGATCGCCTCGAACCGTAGTTTTCCACACCGAACTCCTCAGATTTGATTCGATCTGGTTTGCTCTTTGATCGATCAACCTCTCACTCCTGAAAGAGACAGAATCACAGTAAGAAACGGAGCCGATCTTCTTGATCGGCGTCTCGTCTCCGACGATCTAGTCAATATGATGTCGATGGTCTTTCCGAGCTCTCTGGAGCTCCTTAAAATGCTAGTAATGGAATTCAATCAGAGTGAGCTTAGAGTTTTGGTTGATCCAGAGACTTACCTTCTTTCGGATCTTCCCTCGCTTTTATACTTGTTTTCCCGCTTATAATCACTTTTTCAATCATAGCCGTCGGATCATCGCTCCTCTTTGGACGTCGCTAATCATCCTTCTTTATCTCTCAATCGAACCCAATTAAGATCGGTTTGACCGGTATGAACCTTCAACGGATATATTAGTTACAACATAAGCCCCCAAGCCTGCTGATCAGGTTGAACCTAAATGAGACTCTAATCAGCAGGTTTTATCATTTTCATCAAAATCATACAGTATTCCTTGTCCAGATATTACGCCTTTTCCCCAGGTAATCCTCGATTTCTTCAAAACCTTGATGGCGAGTCATCATATCATCATTATCTTGAAAATCGATTTACGACCATGCCCCTTATGAAATTATGTCTTTTGATTTGGTTGGAGTCATATTACTGTATTCAGCCCCCAAATTATCTCAAAACCAGCCGCCATCACTTTCCTGTCAGACTTTTTATGAATTTTCAAATATAACTTTCCAACTTCCTTAACGTTACCACCGCTTGATCACTAATTTTGTCTTTTTCCCATGCATTACCATCATATTGTTCCCTTGCCTTTTCACTCATCATCCTCATTCTTTTCAACTGCTGTTTTCATACGTTAGCCAATTGATCCCACGTGTCGGTTACGAAAGGTAATGACCATTGATTTTGGACCATCGTGCATTTCCCCCTTCTTTCAAGAAATCTTCTCTCATTCTTTATATATATATCAGTCAACTGTCACCTGTTCCTTTCCGTACTCTGCTCTTCTTCTTCGCGAACATCAAACATACTACTATTTCCTTTATCACTCCTTTTCAGATTTTACCTCTCCAGTTTTCTTCTTCTTCCTTTCTTGTCTCCGCCATGGATCCTGCTTCCAATCCTTCAGTACCCAGTACCTCTGCTCAACCTGATATACCTCCAAGCAGCGAGCAAATGAAAGACATGTCTGGTGCTTCCTCCTCTCAGCATAATCCTTCAGATCAAACACTAAACCCTCATCCGTATGCTCACGATGAAGCCATTCTTATTTATACTCCTGTCAACATGTCCAGAGAAAAAATGGACCCAAAGCATGCTGGTCCCGAGTGGTATCCCACCAAAATAAAGAAGTCCCATCTGGATTCTTATTTGGAAAGTTACCATTTTCCTTCCGATGCTAGAATATGGGTTCCTGACTCCTCCGACCGTCCCTACTTAGTTGATCCAGGTGTTATCACCATTTACCTTGATCACCTTGATTCAGGTTTTAGAATCCCCTTGATTCCCATAGTTCAATCCTTATTGGACTATTATCATGTCTGCCCTTCTCAACTTACTCCAAATAGTTGGAGACTAGTTTACTGTTTTTTTGCGTTTATTCTTCAGATGAATCGTATCCCATCTGTTGACCTTTTCAGAAATTATTACACCTTGAAAGTATCCCGCGAACGCGGATACCTTCATTTTGCTAGAAGAACCTGCATTGTGAGTGAACTGGGAAGAGAATCCAAAATTTTCATTGATTCCTCCATTCCCCATGACAACAAGCAATGGCGGGAAAAGTACTTCTTTTGTGCCATTCCAAATCCAAACTTTCGGTCTCGATGGTGCTTACATTCCTTGGAATCCTTATCTCCTATGAAAGTGCGTCCTAAACTTTCTGAATATGACCGGATAACCTGGAGTATGATTCCCACTGGAACTCCAATAGATGCAGCCAAGTTGAAGATAGATGCAGGTCTCATTAGTCACGGCTCTTTTCCAGGTAAAGATAATAACAACTGTATACCTTTCTTTCTTTTTTCCCCTTATTTTCTCTCCTTTTGTAATCCTTACTCATTATCATATACTTTTATCATCAGAAGTAATTGCTCGTCCAGTCCCTAGTGTTGCTAATCTCCGAAGAATTGTTTCAGAAGAAAAGAAATCCGATTCTAGGGTTACCAAACCCTCCAAGAAAAGGAAACACACTGCCTGTCATCCTTCAAAAAGAAAAACCATTGAAAAAGATTCCCCTGATCAGGAGAAAACCATTCCGGCTCCAGAAGATGCCGTCAGAGAAGATACCGATGTGCAAATTGTGAAAACTGTTGCAAGTAAGACCCCTGGTCCCAAGACGAGAACCTCCGTAACCTCCAATACACCGAGATGCGAGACTTAGGTCTACGAGGTCCGGGTTCGACCGGGGCTCGTCTAGTTCAAAGAAGAAGAAGAGAAGAAAAGAAATTCATACTGCTCCCACAGAAGTTCCCACTGTTGAAGATAGTCCACATGAAGAAATTCCTGCTGCCACCGAGGCTGATGTTGAGAAAAATAGAGAAAATTTACTGTTACACACATCAGCCAATTTACCTCACGATACTCCCATCTTCCCAGAAAAGATGGTTGAGGATGAAGATCAAGGTAAGGATTTGTTTGACTATTCTTCTGATCATCTGAAGAGAATTGCTGAAGACATATTAATACATGCTGCAGGTGGTATTATTGAGGAAATAGCTAACCAATTATGTGATGAAAATGCTAATGTTCCTGTCTCTCCCTTGGATGTTGTTGCCGAGGACCATGTGAATGAAATTTCCGTTTCCGTTCTACCTTTATCCACCCCTGTGTTGGATGTTGTTGCCCCAGATACTGATGTTCCCCCTTTTGAGAAAAGTGATCAAGATGCTCCTCCCTTGGAGGAAAATAACCAGAATATTTCCCAGGAAATTCATGAAGTAGCTCTAGAAGAGAATAATCCTGCCCCACCTGAAGCTCTCATGGTAATTGACCCTCAAAATGGTCATGAAAACCAAGAAAATATCATCATGCAGACTGGTTCAAATGATGCTGCTGTAAATGTAAATCCTGAGAATATTCTTGAGATAGTTGACCTCCAACCAGCCCCTGACCAGGTTGATGATACCATGAGCAATGCTGACTCCGGGAATCCTTTCCACCCTGAGTGGTTTTTAAAAGAAAATCATACGGCCAGCCGTAACTGGGAGGCTACTAGAGAGTGGGGCACAAAAGGCAGAATCCCCTGCGACAAGAGGAATACTGCACGAATGTCTGATTCTGACCTTTATTCTCATGGGTGGGGGTAAGAAATAGACATTTTTCCCTTTCTTCTATTTAGAATTAATTTACTATTGATCTGATTACTTATATTGTTTTTAATGTGTATATATATATATTGATTGATCAACAGATGTTTTGGGGCTGCCTTCAATGCATTTTCTGAAGTATTGGAGAGAGAAAAAACTTTGTCTCAGGAAAATGATGAACTGATCAAAAAGAATTCGAATTGGTCAATGAGGTACAAGATCTTCGAAGAAAATTGGGATCTTTAGAGAGAAAATTAACAGCTGCTGAGTTTAGAGAGATTGATTTGATGAATGATCTTGATAGCTTACACACTGATTATGAAATTTTCTCTGACCATTGTGCTGAATTGTAGGAAGAAGTTTCTATGTTGAGAGAAGCCGTTTTGAATTATAGGAATGAGCTTTTTCAGCTCGAAATGTTAAAGAATGATGCCCTTGACAGGGCTAGGATTGCCACAGATGAAAGAGAAGATTTTAAAGGAAGGCTAACTAGAGCCTTGGTCTGGTCACAAAGTATTGAGAAAGAAAAGAATGAACTCCAGGAAAAGTTCAATGAGATTGAAAAGCTAAATACAACTTTAGAGTTGGCTCAAGAATATCATGTGAAAGCTTTCAGTTCAATTTTGTTGGAGAAGTCTGCTTTAGAGGATAAAAATAATGATTTGGGGTTGAGACTTAATGAAATAATAGCAGAAAAGGATAATCTCGATGCTTCCTTTAGTTTGGTTTCTAAAGAGAAAGAAAGTCTTCATGCTCTCCTGGATGAAACTTTAAAATTCAAAACTTTACTGCATGAAGATTTAGAAGCAGAGAGGAGACAGTTTGAAGTTGAGAAGAAAAGAATACAAAGTGAAAGCCAGATAGTCTTAAATTCAGTTACCTCTTCAATGAAGGAAGTTGGAGATAATCCAACTTTCCTCGGATTTTGCAAGAATATGGTAAAGGATTGCTCTAATCAAATCTTTTTAGAATTCCTTAAGATTCATCCTGGTTTAGATTTCAAACTGTTATCCCCAGAATTTCTCCCTTCCAGAACCTTTTTTGATCTTAGGAACTTGAAATATCCCAACTCTGATTACTCATCAGAAGATAATTCTAACAATGATATGAGTGACTCCTCCAGTTCTGGCCAAGATCATTCTGCCAGTGGTTCAGATGACAATGATGATGATAACTTACCTGCTCAAGGAGATGAAAAGACTGCTGCTGATGATATTGTTGATGTTGATCCATCTGGTAATGCTACAGATGTTGATCCATCTACAAAACCACAAATTTGAAGAACATACCCTTTTTGTTTTATGAACTTACCTTTTTCTTCCTTGTTTACCTCTTTTGCATATGAGGTTTTTTAACTCGTCAAACTTTTATATGAATGAAATTTTCTTCCTTTCTTCTGCTCTTTTTAGCTTTGATAGAATAGTATCTTTCGTAATGTTGACTATCATCTGATCAGATACCTTGAGATGTTGATTTATAGATAACCTTTGAACTTCGATTAATAGTCCTCGATGTAACCTGATCCTTGAATTATTTTATTGATTAATTTCGTTGTACTCGATCCGAATGCTGCCTTAGAAAGATGGCTACTGGAGCCTGACTTCGGAAAGTCGGGATCATTCCTCGGAAGGAACAGTCCGGGATCACCCTTGTGAAAGGAATGATCCATGATTAGCTTAGCATGACCTAGCTACTTGAGCCTGACTTACGTAAAGTCGGGACCACCCTCGGAAGGAATGATCCGTGATCGCCTTGGAAAGCATGACCAGGCCTCGGAAGGCTGGCTACTTGAGCCTAACTCACGAAGAGTCGGGACCACCCTAGGAAGGAATGATCCGTGATCAGCTTCGGAAAGCATGACCAGGCCTCGGAAGGCTGGCTACTTGAGCCTAACTCACGAAGAGTCGGGATCACCCTCAGAAGGAATGATCCGGATCAACTAGCATAATCACGCCTCAGATGGCTGGCTACTTGAGCCTGACTTCGGAAAGCTGGGATCATCCTTGGAAGGAGTGACCCTGAGTCAGCATTGAAAAGGCATGACGTGACCTCGTAAGGCTGACCACTTGGGCCTAACTTCGGAAAGTCAAGATCATCCTCGGAAGGAATGACCCTAGATCAGCGTTGAAATGGCGTGATCAGAAGAACTGGTTCGCACAAATGTCCTTTGGATTAATAATGAAGAAGAAACTTTGGATGACCACGTTTAATAAAATGTTTTCTCCAAGAATACCAGAAAATTCTTTCTACTGATAATATTTCTTAAGGTGAATTACATTCTACGGTCGTTTCAAACAGCTCCCATGAGAATCTTTCAGCCAATATGTGTTTTTGCTCACAGTTTTTGTTACCACATATGGCCCTTCCCAGTTTGCAGAAAGCTTTCCACAGTTCCTTGGATTTGATGCTGATTTTTTCCTCAAAACCAAATCTCCTACTCTGAAAGATTTATGTTTGATTCGAGCATTATAATACGCTGCCGTTCTCCTCTGATATTCTATAATACGGTATAAGGCCTTTTCTCTGACTTCATCTGAAAATTCAAGGTTTGCCCGCAATCCTTCTTCATTAGTTACTGGATCAAATCCCTCATATCTGTTTGATCCTACCATAACCTCCACTGGAGCCAATGCTTCTAACCCATATGCCAGTCTGAAAGGTGTTTCACCTGTTGGAGTCCTGACCGTAGTCCTATACGCCCATAGTACATGAGGTAGCTCATCGATCCACAAATTATGCGCTTCATCCAGTCTCCTTTTTATTCCCTGTAGAAGTGTTCTGTTAGTTACCTCAATTTGGCCATTGCATTGAGGATACGCCACAGATGAGTGCTTGCACTCAATATGATAGTCTGCCTGAGAATTCCTTGAATCTTTCATTGTCAAATTGTGGTCCGTGATCAGTCAGTAGAATCTTTGGTAGGCCATATCTGAATATGACATGATTTCTGAAGAACTTTTCAATTTGACTCGTGGTAGTTGTTGCCAGGGCTTCTGCTTCTACCCATTTCATGAAATAATCGATTGCAGCCACTACAAACTTTTTTCCTCCAGTTGCAACAGGAAAAGGTCCCAACAAATCCATACCCCACATAGCAAATGGGAGGGGATTAAGAATTGATGTTAGCTGCTCTGCTGGCTGGTTCTGAATTGGTGCATGAATCTGACATTGATGACACCTTCTTACATACTCAATCGCCTCAGATTGCATACGTGGCCAGTAAAATCCTTGTCTTAGAATTTTATAAGCCAAAGCTTTCCCACCTAAGTGGTTTCCACAAATTCCTTCGTGGACCTCGGATAAGGCATAAAGAGCATCAGAGGGTCCCAAGCATTTCAAAAGTGGCCTAGAAACTGTCCTTTTATATAATAACCCATTCTTTAGAATAAACCTAGCAGCTCTTCTTTTCACAATTCTGGTCTTCTCCCTATCTTCAGGAAGAATACCATCCTTCAGATATTGTATAATAGGATCCATCCAAGATATCTCTGCGTCAATTTCCATTATCTCTGGTTCTGAATATGTCGGAATATCTAGCTCCTCATTATATACAGTTTGTGGAATAGAAATAGACTTTGCGGATGCCAATTTTGCCAAAGAATCTGCTTCATTATTTTGATTTCGAGATATCCTCGTGACTGAGAATTGTGCGAACCACTCCTTACATTGCGATACCTTTTTAAGATAACTGACCATTCGATCATCTTTCGCACCATACGCTCCCGTGACTTGACTGACCACTAGCTCAGAATCACTTTTTACTTCAATGCTTTGAACACAGAGGGATCTAGCTAGTCGTAATCCTGCAATAAGAGCTTCATACTCTGCTTCGTTGTTTGAAGCATGAAAATTAAACCGAAGTGCATTTTGAATTACAAATCCGAACGGACTTTGTAAAATCACCCCCGCTCCTGATCCCTGTGAATGACTTGACCCATCTACATGTAAGGTCCACACGTAAGACACCTTACTAGAATCTTTTTCCTCCTCTCGGTGATGAAATACTTTCAGCAATAAAATCAGCCAAAACTTGTGCCTTTATCGCAGTTCTAGGTTTATAATCTATATCATGTTCCGTTAACTCTATCGCCCATGATACCATTCTCCCCTGCGATCAGGCTTATGCAGTATTTTCTTTAAAGGCCAGTTGGTAAGAACAATAATTGGATGAGCCTGAAAATAGGGTCGGAGCTTCCTGGCTGCTATTATTAAGGTGAAAGCCTGTTTCTCAAATTCCAGATATCTAGATTCTACATCTAACAATATATGGCTTACAAAGTAGATAGGATTTTGAACAGTACCTTCTTCCCGGATTAACACCACGCTTATTGCCGCCTTTGAAGAGGATAGATATATCTGCAAGCTCTCTCCGGGCTTTGGTCGAGATAAAACTGGTGGACTGGTCAACCTCCTCTTCAACTCTTCAAATGAATTCTGACAATCCTCCGACCATTTGAATTCGTTGAGTGCATTTAGATTTTTCAACGCCTTGAAGAATGGTGCACACTTATCTCCTGATCTTGATATAAATCTACTTAATGCTGCAACTCTTCCTGTTAAGCTTTGAATTTCTTTCATACTACTGGGTGCTGTCATATTTAAGATAGCCCTGATTTTTTCTAGATTTGCCTCAATACCCCTCTGCGTGACCATGAAACCTAGGAATTTACCAGATGAAACTCCAAATGCACACTTCTCAAGATTGAGTCTCATTCTATTTCTCCTCAATACATCAAAGCACTCCCTTAAATCGGCGAGATGATCAGATTTAAATTGACTTTTTACAAGAAGATCATCTACATAAACCTCCATATTTCTTCCAATCTGATCTGCAAACAGCTTGTTCATCGCCCTTTGGTATGTTGCACCAGCATTTTTTAACCCAAAAAGCATAACCTTATAACAATAGCTTTCCCGATTGGTCATGAATGCCGTGTGAGGCTGATCCTCCTTCTTCATAAGAATTTGATTATAACCAAAATAGGCGTCCATAAAACTCAACATTTGCTGACCTGATGTTGCATCAATTAACTGATCAATTCGCGGCAAAGGATAGAAATCCTTGGGACATGCCTTGTTCAAATCAGTGTAATCTACACACATTCGCCATTTTCCATTATGCTTTTTTACCATTACCACATTTGCTAAGCATCTTGGATGCTCAATTTGCTCAATAAATTGAGATCTCCTAAGCTTGTCCACTTCAACTTTAATTGCATCATGCTTTTCTGATGAGAAATTCCTTCGTCTCTGTTTCACTGGCTTGATAGATTTATCTATTCATAGGCAATGCTCCGCCACTTCTCTGCTTAAACTTGGCATGTCTTGTGCTGACTAGGCAAAGACATCTGCGTTTCGTTGAAGAAATTCTCTCAATTGCTCCTTGTCCTGACTGTTCTGATCAGCTCCTATCATGGTCCATTTTTCTGGATTCTCCAAACCAAAACAAATTTTTTCCAGCTTTTCTACTGGTTCACCTCTTTGAATTTTTTCCTCATCCCTGTTATCCGTAACTTCAACAGTAAAGGCAAGTGCCTTATCTTGTGCTTTTGAATCCTTCGAAAAAGTTGTATAGCTCTGCCTTGAAGTTTTCTGATCTGATTTGCATTCTCCAATGCCTCCTTCTGTTGGGAACTTGACCTTCAAATGTCTTGTCGAAATTATTGCACCAATAGTATTCAACGTTGGTCTCCCGAGAATTATATTGTATGCTGATAAACTTTTTATTAACAAAAATTTAGTAATTGTAGTTACCGTTTGTGGATGTGTTCCAAGTGTTATTGTTAGCTCCACAGTCCCCTCTACCGAAGTAGACTCTCCAGAAAATCCAAATAGCCTTGTGTTGCAAGGTTTTATCTTGATCGTATCCAACTTTAATCGCTGAAAAGCTTCGTAAGACATTATGTCTATAGATGATCATGTGTCTACCAGAACTCTATGAATATCTCTGTTTGCCACCTCAATGACCACCACAATGGCGTCATCGTGTGGTTCTTGAATTCCTTCCATTTCTTCCTCCATGAAGACTATTTCCTTCATCATTTTGATTCTTCTAGGAGTAACATGAGATTCAACAATATTTACATACCTGGCATGCTCCTTAGATTTTGAAATTGAATTTAAATCCAAACTTCCTAGGATGGTCATGACGGGGGACTGCTTCAGTTGAATCTGCCGATTTTCCTGCTGTTTAGCATTTTCCTCTGGAGAATTGCACTGAAAATCTCCCTTGGTTTGGTCTTCTCTAGTTGGTGTTCGATTACTCCACCTTCTCGGCTGATCAGCGGTATTTCTTCTGTTGCCCCCATTTCTCTTTTGAACAAATTGGTCCAATCTTCCTTGACTGATTAGTCACTCAATTTCATTTTTCAGGATTCTGCAGTCATCAGTATCATGACCATGATCTTTGTGATATCTACAGAATCTATTCGGATTCCTCTCATCCGCCTTTGCTATCATAGGTAATGGCCATTTCATAAATCCCTGATGCTGAATTCGCATCAGAATTTCTGATCTTCTTGCGTTGAGAGGAGTGTAGTTTTCTTGGAATGGTCTTGGGATGTCCCTTCTATATTGACGATCAGGAATATTTCTTGAAAAACTCCTGCTATTCCTTCACTCTCTCTGATCTCTTTGATCAGATTTCACAACTCCATCATCTTTCCTTTTAACTCCACTGTTGTCAGTTTCTTTTCTTGCTTGGAGAATGTCCTTCATATTTGCATACTGATTACAATGAATTGTCAATTCCACTATATTCGCCGGCTTGTTCATGATCAGGAATTCCAGAAGGTGCTCATCTGTTAGGCCTCTGAACATAGCGTCATATGCCACCGCCTCATTCAAATTTTTAATTTGAATTGATTCTTGATTGAATCTCTTCATGTAATTTCGAACTGATTCTCCCGATTTTTGACGGATTGCAGCTAAATTATCAACAGTTTTGTTGCTTTTCATGCTACTTTGGAATCTTGACAATAATACTTTCGTCAAATCCTTAAAATCCTTAATGGAATCTGGTAATAAGCTGAAGAACCAGGTTGTTGCAGATCCTTTCAAGGAAGATGGAAATGAGCGACACTTTAAAACATCAGAGTTACCTGCCAGCATCATAACAGAGTTGAACTGAGCCAGGTGTTCCATTGGATCTGTGCTTCCATCATACATCGTGAATGTCGGAAGTTTGAAATTGCATGGCAATGGTGCTGACATAATGTCTTTAGCAAATGGATTTTGGTTCATTATTTCCTCAACTTTTTCTCCGTCATCTTTGTTCACCAGTCGCTGAATCTGATCATCGAGGACGCGAAATCTTTTACTGATTTCCGATCCATAGACTTCAGATCTGTAATCTCCTAATTTTCCTGTTTCTTTCTTATCTCTCCAATCCCCAACGCTTCTACTCTTTTTGCTCCAGATATGACTCCAGATATGACTCAATTGATCATCTCTGGACGATTCTCGATCTTCAGTCTCTAGTGGAATATAATTTGGATCCGCACTCCCTCCTGATCCTTCCTTCAGAAATGACCTCCTTCGGCTCCCTCCTGACTTTTGAATTTGAGAATTTGGGACAGAGGTCGCTTTTGCTTGGGAAAGAGTTCGAGATCTTCCAGCTGATAAGACCGGAACTCTTTCCTCAGGATGTAGTCCGATCTGCTTGATGAAAGTCCTCATCAGATTTTGTGTCTCCAATATTTGATGCTGCATGCTCTCAAACCGTTCAGCGATCAGATTTGGATTTAACTCTGGACGAGACGTCGCCAATGTATCTGCTAACTGTTTCTCTTGCCTTTCGAACTGATTAGTTGGACCAGGTGAGTGATCCTCCATCATTCTCTGCCTCTATCAAGTTTGCATCATTGGGATTTGCGGTATCGGAACCAATTCTCTCATTCTTCTTTTTAGATTTACTCTCCTCAGCTCCCTCTAGCTTGTTTCCGCCATTTCTACCGGTAATTCTTCCTCCCGCTCAGGTGATTGAGCCATAGCTTTTGCTTTGAACTTGCTTCCCACAGACGGCGCCAAAATGTTGGTGCTATTTCTGCCGATCGCCTCGAAACCGTAGTTTTCCACACCGAACTCCTCAGATTTGATTCGATCTGGTTTGCTCTTTGATCGATCAACCTCTCACTCCTGAAAGAGACAGAATCATAGTAAGAAACGGAGCCGATCTTCTCGATCGGCATCTCGTCTCCGACGATCTAGTCAATATGATATCGATGGTCTTTCCGAGCTCTCTGGAGCTCCTTAAAATGCTAGTAATGGAATTCAATCAGAGTGAGCTTAGAGTTTTGGTTGATCCAGAGACTTACCTTCTTTCGGATCTTCCCTCGCTTTTATACTTGTTTTCCCGCTTATAATCACTTTTTCAATCATAGCCGTCGGATCATCGCTCCTCTTTGGACGTCGCTGATCATCCTTCCTTTATCTCTCAATCGAACCCAACTAAGATCAGTTTGACCGGTATGAACCGTCAACGGATATATTAGTTACAACACGTACTAGGTTGGACTAGTAGATGACTCCTTTGATAATACGATCGTTATATGGCAATTATCCATATAATAGCGATAAGCACTAGGCGCAAATGCTGCTACCCGTCTCTTTAATGATTAGTCCATTCCAATTGTAGAGGATTAGGGCGTGCTTGTTACTGAGTTATTTTACTTCTTCAGCAAGTTATCTTTTGGACTCAACCCGCTCGGAAGAGAGTCGATTCCTTTTATCCTTACTGAGGTCGAGGGTCAAACCAAGGTTGAACCGGGTTCGTTTTATATTTTCTCCTTATCACATAGTAATCCTCCTTAATATATAATTATCAGTTTGAAGAAAAAATAAAAATGGAGAACTTCCTAGAGATTCTCGAATAAAGGCAATATAAATTTCGAACCCAACGCTTGATCTACCGCCGTCTTGAGACGTACAAGTTTCTCGGCGGGACGATAATACTAGTTTGCCTCACGTAATTTCTCATCTATGGCTATCAAATTTCCGCACCTCCAAGCAACAACGTTTATGCCTTCTCAGCAAGGATTTCAACTCTCTCCTGGATGAGCTTCCTATTCGGTTCCAGGTCAGTTTCTCCAAGTTCAGAACTTCAGATCTCTATCTAAGGTCAAATCGAATTCGTTGGTGAAGACTAGAATGCTCATCACATGAACAGATCTCTAATGAATTCCTGAAATTTGTGTGGTATTTGACGTTTTAATTCGAACTGCTCTGTTACCGTTTTCGCAATTTTCCCCTACTCGTGCGGTAGCGGGTACTAATCAGATCTGAACCCAACGTTATATGGACTGAACCCAAACTTGCAAATTTTGGTTTTAAAAAAATATTGGTTTTTTCGGTATGTTGCATGACTGTATTCTGGGCAGTTGTTACTTTTGTTCTTTCTCCCGGACTAATTTCTTTTTATTTTGATATTGCAGATCCGATGAAACTATCCTCGTTATTTGATGTTGTTTTTTAGAATTTTTACAGAAGATATGTGCTCCTTGAACGGTTAAATTTAGAAGTAAGATTTTCATGTTACCAGTGACTATGTGCAACTTCTGATCGGCACCTATCTTCTCATGTTCTGGTGGTGGAGTTGATGTTTTATCAAACCATTGACTTATTATACCCTGACTTGAAACTAGTTAGCCGAACGGATTTACTGATTTGATATCATCAAATGATAATGAGACGTGCAAAAAAATTAGCAAAGCAATGGCTTGGTGTGCAAAATCGCCCTGTGGCGGTTCTGATGATATCTTTCGTTATAATCCTTGTAGCATCTGGGTTATTTCTAAGAAACAAAAGAGAGCAAGTCGGTTCTTCATTCAATCCTTCGAATCCAAAATGGGATAGATTTCAATCATCTGTTCAATTTCACCCTACTGTGGAGTTCAGGAATGGAACTGAAGTGATATGGCAGATACCTGAGTCTCCCAAAGCTGTTCTGTTTTTGGCTCATGGATGCAATGGTAGAGCTGTAAACTTTTGGGATAGAAGCCCGAACTGTCCAAATTGCATCGGTCTGCCTGAGGAAAGGCTTATTGTTCTTCATGCTCTTGCTTGGAAATTTGCAGTTATAACCATTTCAAGTGCAGGGGAGTGCTGGTCACTTGGTAAGGAGGAAGAAAGACTAATTGTAAAAGAGGTTATCAAGTGGTGGGTTGATAAAAACAAGCTTGATAAACTTCCTCTTGTGGCTCTAGGAGCCTCATCTGGTGGATATTTTGTTTCGGTGCTTGCCACTGATATGAGATTCAATAGTATTACAATTATGATAGCACAAGCACTATTCTATGGAACGGATACACCAGATGACTACCCTCCTACCCTGTTCGTGCACATGCCTAAAGATCATGCAAGGTCACGGATAATTAATGGAAATTTGGAAGGATTGCAGAAGAAAGGGATAGATGTAGCAGAAATTAAATGTATGGAGTTCCCTTTGTACCCAAATTTCTTGGCTGACAGAATCCAAGGTCTTGATCAGGCCTTGTCTGTAAAGTTATTTGATCTGTTCCGCAAAAGGGGTTTCATTGATCAGAATGGATATATGAAGAAAGATGGGCGTGCAACAAAATGGAAAGAAGCTCTCAAGGAGACAGGAACTCTTTTGCCAGATTTGCCTGAAGTGGACCATCATATCGAAGAGGAACTGAATCTTGCATTTGCGTTCCATGAGATGACTAGTTTACAATCTGAGCAGATCTTTAACTGGTTTGAATCTCACATGAATTGATAAGGGGTTCAGAGATGTAAATTCTCCTTTGCAAAGTCTTACTGAAGCATACACTGGTTACTAATCAATAGAATGTGTCATGAATAGCAGTATGAAAGTGAAATACATTGAAAAAGCAAACACTTGGTGGTGTGTCGAAAGAAGGGATGTATATTTGGAACGAACAAAATGAAATTCGCATGTCTGATTCATCTATGTTGCTTTGGGAGTTGGAACTCTAATCTTAAGGTATGCGTTCCTTTTCATTTCCTTTATGTTCTGTCGACCAAGTTTCCTTGCACTTAGTCCTGTACAGAAATTTTAACACCGGTGAGTTGATGGTATGATTGAACTCTTAGGTCATTGACGTCTTATTAATGACAAGGGAAATACCATCCCTAATACAATAGACTGAATGTGTAGGCTCTTTCCTTTTTTTTGGCCTGCCCTGGCATTTGGTGTCACTCGTCTTGCTATAATTAGTTGCTAGAATTTGTTACATGGAGGAGAGGATGTGATTGTTTTTCTTTACCCTTTCTGTAACTGATCATGTACTGAAAGTCTATAGAGGTTTTGTTTTCTGCAAAGTTAGTTTGTATATTTTGTTGTTAAATCAAAGGAAAACTATATATTTACCTCCCCCCCCCCCCCCCCCAAAAAAAAAAAAAAAAAAAAAAAGGGGTAAAATTATATTCAGTCAATTAATGCAGCTCATCTTTTTGTACTTTTAAAATTATAAAGCACCTGAATCAGTCTTCAGCTACTGCTAAAGGACCATAAAATTGTAAGCCTACTGATATGATGTCTGACTCGTTTCATTCAATCAAGTGTGAATTTATCAACAGATATCGAACTTCCATTCTGGATGTGAAAATATCAACACATATCGAACTTCCTTTCTGGATCTAGGTTTTGCATTTAGTCAAAAGGAGGAGAAACCGAGGCAAGATGAACTTGAGTCTCATACTTGTTTAGTTTCAATTTGATTGTTAGGATTTACTTAATTTTTGAATATGCTATTAGATGATTAGATATGGGAGCTCCGTCCCTCTCTTCTGCCCCGTCCCTCCCCAACCCCGCTATCTTTGTATATAACATGAACACACATGCGCATGCCACAAACGCACACACTCTCGTTACCCGCAACCGAACTGTTTTTTTTCTTTCTTTCTTTCTTTCTTTTTTTGAGTAAAAGCATAATGGATTAAGATAGAGAGAAACCACAAGGAAGATTACAACCTAGAGAATCTAACGAGGGTCCAATACAAAGAAAGGGGTGGAGCAAAATATAGAAAATCATCATGTGTTAGTGCTAGGGGTATTAATGGATAACCAAAATCCACTTCTGAATTCGTATGCGCATCCGTTTAGCGGTATTCCAATCTGTCTGATTACTAATAGAATGCGGATATGGTGTACTCATTTTCTACCGGTTATTATTCGTCCGATCATATTATCTGATTAAGTTCCTTATGTGGATTTATTTTTCTTATTTTAATTTTTTTTTTTACTTGAGATATGTGATTATTTGTTTAGATTTTCTACTGAAAGAATGCAAAGAAAAACTCTAATTTTGATAAGTAGGTTGCTTACCTTGATGGGTAAGTCTTATGTATTTTTAAATAAACATAGCTGTTGTACAAGATTTGTTTACAATATTCAATTTGAATTCAAAATTAAAAACTTGAATTCAAATTTAAAAACTTGAATCCACAAATTGAATTCAAAAACCAAATTCAAACCATTATAGATCTGTTATGGTCTTTCATCCCCCCTCAAACTCTGCATTGGCAGGTGCAAGAGTTTGTCTCTATGCTTGAAGAAAGCTTGTGATGTTAAGCCCTTAATAAACACATCTGCAATTTGATCATTTTACCGAACAAAATGCACTTTTATGGTGTTGTTCTAAACCAAGTCTCGGACAAAATGATAGTCCGCTTCTATATGTTTTGTGCGAGTATATAGCACTGGATTTGTAGCTTTGTGTTGCAGACACATTATCACAATAAATTTTCATTCCTCTTGGAAACACATAGTATATAAGAAAGCCATAGTAACTCAGATGCTGTGACGGCAAGGGATTTGTACTTAGCTTCCGTACTTGATCTAGATACAATAGGTTGTTTCTTAGAAGATTATGATGATAAATTATCCTTAAGAAAAGTGCAAAACCCACTAGTTGATCGGTATGTGTCTGGATATCTTGCCCAATCTGCATCAGTGTAAGCAGCTATGAAAGAAAGTTGGGTTGGTTTCAAGAGAACACCAACACCAATAGTATGCTTGACATAACGTAAAATACGTTTTGCTGCTTGAAGATGATCTTTTATGGGAGATTGCATAAATTGACACACTTGATTGACTGCATAGGACATATCTGGTCTAGTGATTGTCAGATATTGTAAGGCTCCTACTAATTGTTTGTATGGTGTTGGATCAGGTAGGGGATAACTTGTTATTGATGATAACTTTGTTCCAACTGTAATTGGGGTTGTGCATGGCTTTGAAGTCTCCATTCTTGTAGACTAAAATAAATCGATGGAGTAGTTACTTTGAGTGAGTAAAAGACCATCTGAACTTCGATTAGCCTCAATTCCCAAGAAGTAATGCAAGTGTCCCAAATTTGTCATTGCAAATTCTTTGCTCAGGCTTTGAATAACCTCTTAAATTGCAGCTTCATTGGCTCTTGTCAATATTATATCATCTACATATAACAGCAATATTGTCATTGTACCTTGGGTTTTGCGTGTAAACATGGAAGAATCTGCCATGCTTTGCTTGAAACTTTCTCTTTGTAGGTATGTTTTGAATCTGTGAAACCAAGCTCGTGGTGTCACATCCACCGAGCCGGTACCCTATCTGGCATATCCGAGAATGTGATCCACAGCCCGAGGATCAAGGATCGAGTGGTCATGCCTCCCACATACACGATAACATAATCACGAACAATATAATCAATGTTGTAAGCAAGTAATAACTAGGTCAAAATGGATAAGAAATAGATAACCTAATCAGAGTGCGGAAATTCACAAGGTATCAAGTATATATAAAGGTAATCTCAAAAGAAAGAGAGAGCGATCAGAAGTCACTCCCTCAGTAGCAACGGAAAGTGGTTAATTAAGTTAAGTTACAAACCCAGTATCAAAGAGTAAATCCATAAAAGTTAATATAACATGTCCAACTTCTAGAATGACAAAAAATGGCCTAAGCTAGGGTCTCCTCCATCTTGTATAAGGTGTCCTCGTATATATACACAAAAGAAACCAAGGACAGCCTCTCCTATAACAAGGTCGGGCTAATCCTAGTACGGAGGGTAATCGCCCTCGGCACCTTCACCGTAACCTTCGTAATGGCCAGGACCTTCATTGTAGTATGAGGAATCCTGCTCCGCTTCGTAGTTGGAGCCATCAATGTCTTCAGTACCTGCAGATAAGTCTAACAAAAACAAATGCACAAAAGGAATGAGTTCAAAAGAACTTAACAAGGCGAATCGTTCCACAATACACAAATCATACGATACAAGTCACGATATGATGCAAGATGATATGAAACAATAATGCAATATGATTCTAACTCTGAGTATGCTAGTCTCTAAGGTAGACATGCTTTAAGCCATAGCACCATGCTTCTTTAGGTCGTCTGTCATTCCCCCTCAATCATACATGATATCTTGGGTTTGCCGGGGTAATTGGGTAAAGTCCTCATTAGAAACCATGGTTGGGGATTAGGTCACCACTCTCTCACATCACCACTGGTATAAGTATTGGCGCATGTCACGACAAAGCCTAACCTAATGCAAGTCATCTACTCAGTCGTATCAAGTCAGATCCGGATACTTCCCCTATGGCACCGACCAACTCTGTTTCGTATCCTTCACACTAGAGTCAGCGTATCCTATGGCTACAACCAACTCGGACTACGGACTCATCAACCCTATTGGTCATCCACAAATAGTAGATGGGAAGCTTTCAAGTCCCCTCATGGATATGACTCCCGGTCTCGGGCTGCCCGTGAGCCCAAGTCTAGCTATTTGCAACCCTACCAATAAATGCCCCCTAAGGGGATCCATAGCATGATCTATGTCCTCTCACGGGGTGGTTAGCGGTATTGAGCATCCATCAAATCACACTATTACTGTAATATCCAGCCCTATTCTAACCTTGACCCTGACCCGACCCGGATCCACTGTTGTATTCAGGTCCGAAGACCCGAAGCGGTGGAAGAAGAGATTTATGGACCATTCTGATTGATGATCATGATTCGGAGATTGAGCCCATGGACATTGACAATGATACCCCTTGCTTAAATGCATTGTCAGTGTTTAAGGAAAGTCTGCGCATCGGAGAAGATTAATATAGTTGATGTACCAAATGGCCTCATATGCACAATCCGAAGGTATTCCCCGAAACTAGACTTCTTGATTGAATTGTGGAAGAAAACCTCACTCAAATTGACCTTGTATAGCCTTTCAAATCCCTATTTGAAGTTGCTGTTCTAAACCTTAATTTTTTGCTGAAAATATTTTGGTCGATACCATCGACCAAAATATCCCAGTTTGCCAAGTTAATGATTCCATGGAATATTCCTTTTCTATTTAATATAACCTCAAGCCTTGAGCCCATTTGCAATCATTTTCTCACCTGAGAACGTGGGGAGAGCTTCCCAAAGCAGCTCCTTGGTTAGTGTGAAGGGTACCTCATCAAAGACACTTAGTTTATCATTGATTCTTGTCTTCATCTTCCACACTAAGGTATGACTCCTCATTCCACTCTCTACCCTACCATTTTCTACTCTTTTCTATTGTCACCTTGCTGATGAGACATTGGGAATGGTGCTGCAACCTTGCAACCACCACTCCAAGTGTCTACTCATGCTCAATCCATGATTTCCTTAGCTATTCATTGATGCTATGCTTCTATCTCATGCCTAGCATATGTATTCCATGATTTACCTATTAACATCATGCCATTTGATACCAAACTGAGCTATAGAGTGTATTATGTTCATGTTTAACATTGCCATATGATTTCAATCGAATTTCTATTAGTTCCTCTAACTATTACATGCTATTCCTCATCAATGCAATCAATTCCAACTCATGCCATGATGTTTATCACTTGAACTTGATAGCTCAAATTGGGGCTTTTTATTTAGACTATTGGATTAGGTTAATTTCTTGATTTATAGTGTCCTACTACTGTTGTTAAGTATGCCTCCAAGTTTCAGATTGATCCGAACACCGGAAGACTCATTTCGGATGAAAACCCCCAAAATCCACATTTTTGTCTCGAAGGAAATTTTGGTCGATCCTTTTGGTCGATACCATCGACCAAAGACCATCGACCAAAATGTTGGTAGACAGCAACCGTGGCCAATTTTGATCCAAATGACATCCGATCTTCCCGACTTCTTTTCTAACTTATTATTGATGTTTGTTTAGGGCCTTAACAATTCTATTGGACTATTCTTGGTATTCTCAATTCATCATCAATTCATCCAAGGTAAGGATGGTTTAAAGAATGGAACCCCTTATTTTCTTTCAATCATTATAAGACTGTTACATATGTATTAGATCAATAACATTTAAATCTTTATACTCTTGTTGTGTCCTCTTATCATTTTGATTGCTTATGTTTATAATGATTCGTTTCAATATCATGATTTAATTACTATTATGAATATGCATTGGATGCATGAGAAATGATGAGATTGGATATGTGATTGTTTACGTATGACTTGGGATTGGGGGGTGTCCTACTGACACTCCTGTCCTTGGGCATCGGAGGGAATAGTATGGGATGTTCTCCGATGGTGCCTATCGACACTCTCTCGGGTTATTGGATGACATACATAGGACTGTCTAGTTGTGTGGCTAGGTTCATCATTGTCATGTTAGACCCGAATCGGAAGGGCATTGAGACCAAACAACCCTTGGTAGTGTATGGTTGGATGGGCGCTCTAGGCCGGTAACTAATCCGGTAGGGGACATAAACCATGCTACGGATACCTGAAATGGGCCATTTATTGGTAGAGTTGTATATGGATAGACTTGGGCTCACGGGCGCTCAAGACCGGTAACCAATCCGTGAGAGGACGTGAGAGCTTCCCGTTTACTATATGTGGATGACCAATAGGGTTGATGAGTCTGAAATCCGGGATTTCGTTGACTCTAGTGTGAAGGATACCCGAAAGGATCGACGGGGGCGAGGAATGGACGTATCTGAATCTGACTTGACCGATTGAGTAGATGACTTGCACTGGGCTAGGCTTTACTGTGACATGTGCCAGTACTTGACCAAATGGTGATGTGAGAGAGCGGTGACCGATCCCCTTACCACGGCTTTTTGATGACTTTACCGATCTTCCCCGGGTATTCCCAAGATATGGAAATGGGAGAGTGACTGATGGCCCAGAGAAGTACGGTGCTATGACTTAAAGCATGTCTACCCTAGAGACTAGCATTCATAGAGTTAGACTCATATTTGCATCATATGTTCCATATCGCATTGCATTATAATATGTTCTGAATGTGTATGATTTCTAATTATGGGATAACTTCCTTGCTGAGTTCTTCGAACTCATTTCTTTTGTGCAAATGTTTTAGATTATATTCCAGGTACCGAAGATTATGATGGCACCTCCTATGAGGCGGACTATGATTACACATACTACCCTCCGGGTAGTGGCGTCGGTGAGGATCCGTATATTGGAGCCGAGGAGGATTACTATCCGCACCAGGGTTAGCCCCACAGTTGTACGGGAGCGGTAGCGTTGGGTTTACTTCATCCGTACTGTTGAGGAGACTACCATAAGTATAGAAGAAACCCTAGCATAGTGCCCCATTCCCCTGGTGTATTTATGGAACCTTGGATCTTGTAACTAACTTATCTTTGGGATTTTCTTGTGACATTTGGACTTGTATTTAACGTTATCACACTTCTTTTCCGCTGCTCTGAGAGAGTGGTTATCATACCTTCTCTCACCCTTATGATTATGTTTATACTTTAATGTTATTGTCTTCCGTGGTCTGATTTATTTAATCTTATCTTATTTATGCTACTTAGTATTAACTGTTTTTACCATTGATTATTACTGTTCATGATTATGTTACCGTGTATATGGGAGGCATGGACCTCAGATCATTGATCCTTGGACTGTGTATCACATCCCGGGTATTCCAAATGGGGTACCGGCTGGGTGGATGTGACAAACCTTGTAGAAGAAGATTCGACGGAGAAACTCTAACAGATGCTTGGGGATCTTCCTTGGCTTCGAAGAGGAGGTTTTAAGGTCCTTTCCACGTTCTCCAGAGGCTTAGGAATATAATGGGGTTGATCACCACAAAATTCCAATAAATAGAGCTTCAAAACCCTAAAAAGAATAGAGTTTTACCAAATTGCCCCTGCCTGGGCAGCTTGCTCCAAAATAGTTCTAAACTTCAAAATTTTCGATGGGGCTTCTCCCAACTCAACAAGCAACTTTCCTAGCATAGAGGGACCTTCCAAAAAATGTCCAACTAGGCCTCAAGTCCATCAACCAAGCTCGTAAACATCAAGATGCAGTTCAACTCCAAAACAGATAAGGTTTCGAAAAGGGAACTCCATCATCAATCTCCATGGATTTTGGGTCAAACACCATGTCTTCAACTGAGATGTCCCACAAAATCATCTTCCTTCACTTCGGGTCTTTGGATCTACACTAAGGGAGAGGTCTAACATGTCTTCCTAGGACCTTCCAAAGATAACTGTCACACGCCACCCGTCAGTCTCGGTTACCGGCCCGACAACCCATGGGAGTGATCCGTCACAGGATCCATGGTTTTTGTCCATCAATAATAATAAATGCAAGTAAAGATAATCATAAGCAAGAATAAGTTCCATAATTAAACAAAAGAATTACAGGAGTCCAAATACTCCAATAAAATAATCAAGGAAGGAAATAAATGATCAAAAAGAATATGAGTTCAGCGGAAGCAAATAAAAAAAGAATTAAATGATCTTCTTTCCAGTTTCTTTCTCTAAAGCTAGATAATGTTTTTCATGTATTTTAAGAAAAGGGGTTCTCCAGTTCTTCTCCATATGATGGGAAAATGGCCTGGCAACCTGTCTCCTCCGCCCATCAATGGGTGCTCTAAGCGCATTCCAAGCACTCGCAGGAGCTCCCGCACAGGCTATCTCCATTTTCCATTGCCGGTGCCACATCTTCTTCATATGAGAAGGCTCTTTCATGGGAAACCAATCCATCTTCCAGCGTATATCCTCCATCGGTACAGGATAATATAACAAAGACAAATAAAGGAATGAGTTCTGGTGAACTCAGTAAGAACAACAGTAATTCTCATCCATATGTCAAACATCAACAATAATGAATATATGATATGCATGAAGTGCAAGTATGAATACCACTAAGATCTAACTGTGCAAGTCTCTAATAGTTGACATGCTTTAAGATATACACCAACCCTCCTCTGGGTAGGTCTATTCACTCTGATCCGGCAAGGATTGGCTACCTCTGTAGGGATCCTGGGTAAAATGAAAAATCCACACTGGCTCTCAAACCATGGTTGGGGTTAATTCAACACTCTCTCACCACAACCATTGGCATGAGTACTGGTGCATGTCAGGGTTTGATCTAATCCAATGCAAGTCATAATGGTAACATACTACATGAAGTCCAGATACATCCCCTATGGCACCAACCAACTCGGTTCAATATCCCTAGGAATGAGAACCCTCACGGACTGGTTACCACTATTGGACTCCATTCCATAACCCTATGGTCATCCACATATTGTTGGGGTGAAATGCTCTCATGACTCCTCACGACACCCGGTCCGTTCCTTGGACGTTCATGAGCCCAACCCTAACATATGCAACCCTACCATTGTATGACCAACAGTGGACCATTGAGTCTCTGCACGGACTGGTTACCGTTGTAGGATGAAATAGAGTCGCATCACCATCGTCACGGGTCATTCGGCTTCAATTCCCCTACTGAAAGGGTAATAGTATGTGGGCTACCTAGCATGCAACTCTAGACTCTACCTAGGTATGTCATCCAATAGTTATGACAGTGCTGGAGACATCAGCGAGCATGTGTCCCATACCATAGCCTTCTGATATCTCAAGCCAAGGTATCCCAATGGAATACCCTTTCCATCAAAACCACATTCATAATTGATAAAGTATATGCAAAGACAGTACAAACAGCAAGCATACAATAAGATCAGCAAGCTATTCATGGTTACTGTCACATCTCGCCCTAATCCACCCAGGGGTTACCCTATCTGGATTTCTCGGGGAAGTGATCCACAGTCCCGCCGATGAAGTTTAAGAACCATCATAGCCACTTAGCACAATAATATAATCAAAAGCAAGAACAATTCTTTGTATTCAAATAATTTAATAATAAAAGTCAATAAAGGATCTTAGAGGGATCACAAAGGACATCAGAGTGCGGAAAAGATATCAATAAAATAAATGACCAATATGCGGAAATGAGGTGGAAATTCCCTCTACAACATTAGCGGAAGGTAGATCGAATAAAATTAAGGGTTACAACCGGTTCCCAAAATGACAAGGGAACAAACTAGACTACGGTCTCAACAAATCAAATAAAAAGGTTAAAAAGAAAATGGGACGATATCCCAACACTAGCACACAAGTGCAAAACCGGACTACTCCAGATAAGTCCCAATCTTGGACTACTAGTCTTTATCAACTTGTACACCGTGACCAGTGTGGTACGAGTCATCAACTTTGTCTTCAAAATGTTGATTGTCATAGTTTACAGTAGTAGTACCTGCAATAGAGTCTAACAAAAGATGTTGCAAAAAGGAGTGAGTTCAAAAGAACTTAGCAAGGCAGTTATTCCATAAAACATAAGCCATATGATACAGACCACAACATGATGCAATATGATATGAAACACATGATGCAAATATGGTTCTAACTCTATGAATGCTAGTCTCTAAGGTAGACATGCCTTAAGTCATGGCACCATACTTCTTTGGGTAGGTCACGATCACTCAAGCCGGGGAATTGGGTCCTGCATCCCTCGGGACAAATCCATGGCTGGGGTTTCGGTCACCACTCTCTCACATCACCATTTGGTCTAAGTATTGGCGCATGTCACGACAAAGCCTAGCCCAATGCAAGTCTTCTACTCAGTCATATCATGTCAGATCCAAATACATCCATTCCTTGCCCCCGACGATCCTTTCTGGTATCCTTCACACTAGAGTTAGCATAGTCCCTGACTACGGACTCACTGGTATCCTTCACACTAGAGTTAGCATAGTCCCAGACTACGGACTCACCAACCTTATTGGTCATCCACAAATAATAGACAGGAAGCTCTCACGTCGTCTCACGAGTTGGTTACCGGTCTTGAGCGCCCGTGAGCCCAAGTCTAGCTATTTGCAACCCTACCAATAAATGGCCCCTTTCGGGTATCCATAGTATGGTTTATGTCCTCTCACGAGTTGGTTACCGGTCTTGAGCGCCCATTAAACCATACCCTACCATGGGTCGTTCGGTCTCAATGCCCTTCAGATTCGGGTCTGATACGATAGGGACATCCTAGCCAAACAACTAGACAATCCTATGTATGTCATCCAATAACCCGGGAAAGTGTCGATAGGCATCTTTGGAGAACATCCCATACTATTCCCTCCGATGCCCAAGGACAAAAGCATCAATAGGACACTCCCCTCACATACTCAAGTCCATCATATCGCATACATTTGATACATTGTCATGATAGATTTTAAATCATAACATCGAAATGATCCATCATATATACGAGTAGCAAGAATAATAATTCATTATAACATGAGTATATGAAATCACAATACTATTGTTCTAAAACATATATAGCAGTCCTATGATAATCAAAAGCAATTAAGAGGCTATGTTCACTAAGTTATAAACCTCAAGACATAAGCATATAGCCTATGTATTTATGGCGAAAACCATCCTTACCTTAATTAAGTCGGAAATAATACCAAGAATCACCAAGAATAGCCCGAAAGTCACTGTTTGTACCCTAGACAACACATAAGCAACATTAGAGAAGAAAACAATCGAATCGGAGGTCAAATGATGCAAATCGGCCAAGGACAGAGTTGCTGTCATATCTTGGTCGATTGGCTGGTCGACTGTCAGTCGACCAAGCAGTCGGCAAAGCAAACCAAGAACGGGCAGAAATGGAGATTTGGCCCGAAACTGATCTTCCGGTGCTCTGATCAATATGAAACTTGGAGGGAATGATCATGGCAATATGAGGGAAACTTGGAGGGAATGATCATGGCAATATGAGGACACTACACACTAAATTTTATCACGATCCAATGGTCCAAATATGAATACCCAAATCGAAACCTTATGTTCCATATGTTAGACATCAAGAATTGAATTGGAATTGATTGCAATTGCAAGGAATGATGGGGAATCAATTAAGGGAATGATAAGAACTAATTTAGAATCATGAATCCATAGTAATTCAGACCTAGCATACATTTACACATCAGTTTGAATTAAAGAATAGGTTGCAATGAAAGAAATCATGGAATTGCAATGTAAGTAATCATAATGGAAGTATATCATAGCAAGAATGAAGTGAGATTGATGGAAATGAAAGGGGAAGCTCATGGCCAAGTGTTTGCAAGGTTGCAGCACTTCAGCCATGGTCCCAAGAGTTGTAATTAATAGGAGATTGAGTAGATTAGAAGAAGAAGAAGAAGAGAATCCATACCTTGAAGAAGTGATTGAGATGGAATGCCAATGATTAGAACCAATAATCTTCACAAACACCAAGAGATGGCCTAGGGAATGTCACTCCTCGTTCTCTAGAGTGCCAATGATTAGGGTAGACCTTCATTCACGAGTTCCAAAAAGGTAGGGTCAAAATGGTCAAGATTTTTGTTATTTTTCGAAGTTAACAACTGCTGGTCAACTGGCTGGTGGACTGGCCAGTCGACCAGACAAGAACAGCAACTTCGAACAGGGATTCGGAGGCTATACGGGGTCAAATTGAGTGGGGTTTTCTCCTACAAGTCAATCAAGAAGTCTAGTTTTGGGAAATACCTTTGGATCAAGCACAGGAGTTCATTAGCTATTTCAACTAATTCACCCCTCTTCGGTGCGCAGATTCTCACTAAACACTGACAATGTACCCAAGTAAGAGGTATCATCGTCAATGTCCATGAATTTCAGGTCAAACACCATGTCTTCCACAAAGAGGGCCCACAAGGACTTCTTCCTTCACTTTGGAACATTGGATCTACTCTAAGGAAAAGGTCGGACATAACCTCCTAAGGCTTTCAAAGATAAAAACACAGAAATCACGGTCTAACATTAAGGTCTAACATTGAACAAGCCTTTCTTTAACCCAAGACAAATAGGATGTCCTGGTTAGGTTTGGGCTGAATTTCACAGTTACAGTAGTATATAAAGTGAAATAACAGTATTGAAAGACACTGGACTAGCATGTTCAAGTCATTTCATAAAGATGAGGTTGAGGTTGTATGTCCTTACCTGTAAATAAGTAGAAATCCTCTAGATTGCAAACCAGAAACAATTATAAAACTTACACTTGAAACAGAGGACACCTATAAACAGGGTTACAATAATATGTAAATCGAATGAATCAAATCAGACAAAATCCAAAAGTTGCTTGCTCACTGGAAACCAAGCCTGTCGCTTGGGCCGGTCGCTTAGGCTGAGCGACCGCCACTAGTTACCGCCCCAAAAACAGTGAGTTTCAATCCGAAACTCAGGCTTCTGATCATCTGTTTTCAATCCGATTTTTGGATGATCATAGTCCGAATTTAAAATCTAATACTCCCACAACCAAGGGTAACATAAAACCTAACAATTGACACCAAATTGGTTACCCAGAATCCTCCCCTTGATTAGATCAGTCCTTTTCACGAAAGCAGGGTTTTGTTTTCAGACCTGATCTCATCAAGATCATTAAAAAGGTAGGTATTGTAATAGGAAGATCATGAACAACCAAAGAGGAAAACAATTCTACTTTAATCATAGCCAAAGGTAAAGTATGAGTGAACAGGGAATCACTTACCTCAACCAGATTAGCTAGAAAAGACAAGAGAGCTTCCAGGACACTAACAGCACTTCAGATCACCTTCCAGCACGTCTTCACTACCGCCTAATCACCAAAAATAGCATTCTCGAATATAATATTAGTAAAATAGACGAGGGTTGCTATTTATAGAAGTCTAGGGGCAAAATATGGCAAAACCCCGCAACCAAGACCAGACGGTCGCTTGGGGCAGTCTCTTAGTCCAATCAACCGCCACTAGCAACCGCCCCCTAGTATATTGCTATACAAGGGTGCTTTGCTCAGGGGGTTGAAGTCTAAGTATAACCTAACCCTAATGAACACATGGGGGAGGTCTTACTTCATTCCAAACATCTCCAGACATCACTTGCCTTTGAGAGGTCCAACTACCAAGCAAGGCAGGCTCTTCAACAAGAGAATCCAGATCCATGGGTTTAGGGTATGGATCATGGACTTCTATCCGGACACTCCAAAAATTAACTTGGCTAGACCTTTGGGTTCTCGGACTTGCAATACGGATCCTGGGTTAAAAGTACGGGGGTTGTTACAATAACAACACTATATTCAAGGTCAAACATCAAACAAGCCCTTCTTCACCAAAACAAATGGGGTGTTTAGGTTAGGGTTTGGGCTGGATTTCACACTAACCCTAACCCGGAAACCCATTTGTTTGTAGGTCCAAAGACCCGAAGTGAAGGTAGAAGGAAATTATGGACCATCTCAATGGAAAACATGGTGTTTGACCTAGAACCCATGGAGATTGTTGATGGAGTTCCATACTTGGAAACCTTGTCAGAGTTGGGGAAGAAACTGCACCTTGAAGATGAAGAGTTTGGCTGATGGACTTGAAACCTAGTTGGACATGCTTTGAAGGCATCCCTCCATGCTAGGTGAGTTGCTTGTTGAGTTGGGAGAAGCCCCATTGAAAATCTTGAGGTTTGGAGCTTCAATTCCCTGATCTGGGCTTGCTGTCATCCTAGGTCGACTGGGCCAATTGACCCAGCCAATCGACCCATAGCGTGAAACCCGACCCTAACCTTAACCCAAAAACTCTGTTGTTTGTAGGTCCGAAGACCCAAAGTAGAAGTGGAAGTCAACTATGGGCCATATCCGTGGAAGACATGGTGTTTGACCCAGAACCCATGGAGATTGAGGATGGTGTCCCATACTTGGAGACTTTGATGGAATTGGAAAAGAGACTACACCTTGATGAAGAGAAGCATGGTTGATGATCTTAGAGCTTGGTTAAACATGGTTTGAAGGTATTTCTCTATGCTAGGTGTTGGTGCTAATTCTGCCGATCGCCTTGAACCGTTGTTTTCCGCACCGAACTCCTCAGATCTGATTCGATCTGGTTTGCTCTTCGATCAATCAACCTCTCACTCCTGAAAGAAACAGAATACCAGTAAGAAACGGAGCCGATCGTCTTGATCGGCGTCTCGTCTCCGACGATCTAGTCAGTATGGTGAAGACGATGCTTTAGAGCTCTCTGGAGCTTCCAAAGTGGTCTAATGGAGTTCAATCAGAGTGAGTTTAGAGTTTGGTTGATTTCAGAGACTTACCTTCTTACGAATCTTCCTTTCCCTTTTATACTAGCTTTCCCGCTTATAACACTTTTTCAATCATAACCATTGGATCATCGCTCCTCTTTAGACGTCGCTGATCATCCTTCCTTTATTCTCTCAATCGAACCTGGCTAAGATTGGTTTGACCGGTATAAACCGGAAATGGATACTTTAGTCACAACATAAGCCCCCAAGCCTACTGATCAGGTTGAACTTACATGAGGCTCTGATCAGTAGGTTTAATCCTTCCTGTCAAAATCATCCAGTTTACCATGCTCAGCCATTACGCCTTTTCCCTAGATAGTCCTTGATTTCTTCAAAACTTTGATGCCAAGTCACCATATCATCATTAACTTGAAAGTTGATTTATGACCATGTCCTCTATAAAATTATGTCCTCTGCAATAGTTGAATATAATATTTGAACTGCCTTGCATAATTATTATATTACTGTACTTAGCCCCCAAATTATCTTGAAACCGGCTGAAATCACTTTCCTGTCAGGCTTTTCACAAATTTTCAAATATAACTTTTCATCTTCCTTAACGTTACCGCCGCTTGATCATAAATTTCTTCTTTTTCCCATGTATGACCATCATATTGTTCCCTTACCTTCTCACACATCATCCTCATTCTTTTCAATTGCAATTTTCATACATTCACCGATTGATCCCACGCGTCGGTTACGAAAAGTAATGACGATTGATTTTGGACCATCGTGTATTTCCCCCTCTTTTCAAGAAATCTTCCTTCATTCTTTATATATATCAGTCAACTCTCACCTGCTCCCTTCCGTACTCTGCTCTCCTCCTTCGAGAATATCAAACATACTTATCCGCCATTTTACTTATCACTCCTTTTCAGATTTTATCTTTCAGGTTTTCTTCTTCTTCCTTTCCTGTCTCCACCATGGATCCTACTTCCAACCCTTCAATACCCAGTACCTCTGCTCAATCTGCCATACCTTCAAACAATGAGCGAATGAAATACGTATCTGGTGCTTCCTCCTCTCATCAGAATCCTTCAGACTGGAAACCTATTCCATACGCTCACGATGAAGCCATCGTCCTTTACACTCCTGTAGATACGTCCAGAGAGAAGATGGACCCAAAATATGGTGGCCCCGGGTGGTATCCCACCAAAATAAAGAAATCTCACCTGGACTCCTATTTGGAAAGTTACCATTTCCCTTCTAATGCCAAAATATGGGTTCCCGAATCTTCTGACCGTCCCTACTCAGTTGATCCAGGAGTTATTGTCACATACTCCTAGCCGGTACCCTAACTGGCATACCCGAGAGTGTGATCCACAGCCCCGAAGATCAAGTATCGAGGAAATCATCCTCCCACATATATAATAACATAATCATAAACAGAAATAAATCAAGGTTTAATATTATAAACAAGGTTCAAAACAAGAAATGAACAATCAGTATAATCAGAGTGTGGAAAGATACCAGATATCCAATGATATCAAAAAGGAGTGAAGTGAGGCGGAAACTCACTTTACCAAAATAGCGGAACGTAGTATGAAAATCAAAAGGGATTACAACTGAAACAAATGTACTAAGAAATAAACTAAGATCAAGCGTCTTCAAGTTTATAGATAATGTCTTCATAAGTATGGACTTCATCAATCCAATGAATCCGTTCTAACTCTATGCAGTTCTCAAAAGTAGTGCGCAGCTTGATCCGCCGGGGAATCATCAAAGTAATCTTGATCGTTGCTAGCACTTTGCGTGTAATACGCTTCATTGGCTTGCTCTTCACTGTACTGCTCGTTATAATATTCTGTACCTGCATGATAATCTAACAAAAAGAAATATACAACAGGAATGAGTTTCGAAGAAACTCAGTAAAGGTAGTTAATCCATAACATCATAGATAACATGTGGCAAAACATAACATGATGCAATGCAGTATGAAACAAGTAATGTATGTATGCATCTAACTCTATGTATGCTGGTCTCTATGGCAGACATGCTTTAAGTCATAGCACTGTACTTCTTAAGGAAAGTCTGCTCACACCCTCAACCATATAAGATATCTTGGGTTCCTTCACCCATTTAAGGTATCTTGGGCAGCCAGTTGGTAATGGGTCCTTCATCCCTCAGGACAAACCATGGCAGGGGGTTAAGTCAACACACTCTCTCACAACCATTTGGCATAAGTAATGGCGCATGTCGGAAAAAGCCTAGCCCAATGCAAGTCATCTACTCAGTTACATCAACTCAGGTCCAGATACTTCCATTCCTCGCCCCGGGCGATCCTTTACGGTATCCTTTCCACTAGAGTCACGGATATTACTCACCGGACTCATCAACCCTATTGGTTATCCACATATGGTAAACAGGAAGCTCTCATGTCCCCTCATGGATCATTTCACCGGTCTTGAGTGCCCATGAGCCCAAGTCTAGCCATATGCAACCCTCCAATAAATGGCCCCCACAATGTGATTCCCGTCCTCTCACGAATCATTTCACCGGTCTTGAGCACCCGTGAATCCCCATTGCTACCATGGGTCGTTCGGTCTCAATACCCTTCCGAATCGGCTCTGATATAACAGGGGTGTATCCTAGCCAAACACTGCTAGACATCCCTAGGTATGACAATCATTGATTCGGGAAAGCGTCGATGGGCAACCCCAGAAACATCCCATACTATTTCCGATAATGTCCAATGACAGAAGTGTCAAAAGGACACCTCTCAATCCCAAACCAAACTTAATCAAACACATTCTCAGATCAGTCATGACATACATAACCAGTAGTTCATCATATAAAAGAGAATGTAAAAGCAACATCGGATTAAGCAGTAATAAGTAATTCATATAACATAAATAATGAAAAAGATGCTATAAACAAGTGCTACTGTTCCCACAGTAGGAGATCAGAATTAAATTATAATAACAGTAAGTAATCTCATAGTTCCACAAAGTAGAAACCAGAGAACAAGCAATCTATGTAGTTAAGGAATTAACTGTCCTTACCTTCTAACTTGAATGGAATCTTAAAGAATCAAGTATGATTTTGACTAAACCTGAGAAGACAGTCCTAAACAAGTGAACACAACATGTTAGGAAAGATGCATAAAGGAAAAGATCATAAATCAATCGAAACAGACCAAGATTGAGGTTGCTGTACTCATTGGTCGATTGATTGGTGTCACATCCCGCCCTAAATCCACCAAGGGGATACCCTATCTGGATTACCCGGGGAGTGAATTACTGTCCCGCCGATCAAGTTTAGGAACGATCATAATCACTTAGCACAATAATATAATCAAAAGCAAGAACAATTCCTTATTTCCAAATAATTCAATAATAAAAGTCGAGAAAGTACCTCAGAAGGATTCACAAATAACATCAGAGTGCGGAAAGGATTTCATTAGTATAAACAATCGAGTGTGAAAAGGAGGGAGGAAACCCATCCTATAATAATAGCGGAAGATGAGACGACTAAAAGTAAAGGTTACAACCGATTCACCAAATAACAAGTGAAACAACTAAGCTATAGTCCCGACAATTCAAATAAAAGGTTAAAAAGGGAATGAGGCGACATCCCATCCCTAACACACAATATAAAATTGAACTATTACAAAAAGTCCCGATCTCGGTCTACTCGTCTTTATCAACTGGTTCATCGCCACCAGTATGATACAAGTCTTCAACTTGGCCTCCAGAGGGTTGATTGCCACAGTCAACAATGGTAGTACCAGGGGAAAGTCTAACAAAGTATGTTGCAAAAAGGAGTGAGTTCGAAAGAACTCAGCAAGGAAAGTTATTCCATAATAACATAAATCATATGATGCGCAGCATAGCATGATGCAATATGATATGAGACATATGATGCAAATATGAATCTAACTCTAAGTATGCTGGTCATCTAGGGTAGACATGCTTTAAGTCATAGCACCGTACTTCTCTAGGTCGTCAGTCACTCTCCCATTTCCATATCTTGGGAATGCCCGGGGAAGATCGGTAAAGTCATCAAAAAAGCCGTGGTAAGAGGATCGGTCACCGCTCTCTCACATCACCATTTGGTCAAGTACTGGCGCATGTCACAGTAAAGCCTAGCCCAATGCAAGTCATCTACTCAGTCATATCATCTTAGTTCCGGATACGTCCATTCCTCGCCCCCGGCGATCCTTTCCGGTATCCTTCACACTAGAGTCAGCGTAATCCCGGATTACGGACTCATCAACCCTATTGGTCATCCACATATAGTAAACGGGAAGCTCTCACGTCCTCTCACGGGTTGGTTACCGGTCTTGAGCGCCCGTGAGCCCAAGTCTATCCATATGCAACCCTACCAATAAATGGCCCCCACAATGAGATTTATGACCTCTCACGGATTGGTTACCGGTCTTGAGTGCCCACAAAACCCCATTGCTACCACGGGTCGTTCGGTCTCAATGCCCTTCCGATTCGGGTCTGATACGACGGGGACATCCTAGCCAAACAACTAGACAATCCTATGTATGTCATCCAATAACCCGGGAAAGAGTCGATAGGCACTATCGGAGAACATCCCATACTATTCCCTCCGGTGTCCAAGGACAGAAGTGTCAATAGGACACTCCCCAATCCCAAGTTATACCTAGACAATCACATATTCAAGTTCATCACTTCTCATGCATCCAATACATCTTCATAATACCAGTTAAATCATGATATTGAAATGAATCATCATAGACATAAGTAAACAAGAATAGTAATGTAACATGACAAGAGTATGAAGATTTCAATACTACTGTTCTAACACGTATATCACAGTCTTATAACGATTAAAAGAAATTAAGAGATTCTATTCATAAATAAGAACATAAATCATAAGTTGATGATCTATATGTTTATGGAGATAACCATCCTTACCTTAGGTTGAGTTGATAATGAATTGAGAGTACCAAGAAATAGACCAAAATAATTGTTAAGGCCCTAAACAAACATCAATAATAAGTTAGAGAAGGAATCGGGAAGATTGGATGTCAATTGGATCAAAACTGGCCAAGGTTGCTGTCAGCAACAACTTTGGTCGATGGTTTTGGTCGATGGTATTGACCAAAAGGATCGACCAAAATTGTCTTCGTGACATAATAGTGGATTCTGGGGATTTTGGTCCGAAATGGGTCTTCCGGTGTTCGGATCAATCTGGAACTTGGAGGCATACTTAACAACAGTAGTAGGACACTATAAATCAAGGAATTAACCCAATCCAATGGTCTAATTAAAAAGCCCCAATTTGAGCTATCAAGTTCAAGTGATAAACATCATGGCATGAGTTGGAATTGATTGCATTGATGAGGAATAGCATGCAATAGCTAGATGAACTAATAGGAATTCGATTGGAATCATATGGCAATGTTAAACATGAACATAATACACTTTATAGCTCAGTTTGATATCAAATGGTATGATGTTAATAGGTAAAGCATGGAATACATATGCTAGACATGAGATATAAGCATTAGCATCAATGAATGGCTAAGGGAATCATGGATTGAGCATGAGTAGGCACTTGGAGTGGTGGTTGCAAGGTTGCAGCACCATTCCAAATGTCCCATCAGCAAGATGACAATAGAAAGGAGTAGAAAATGGTAGGGTAGAGAGTGGAATGAAGAGTCTTACCTTAGTGTAGAAGATGAAGGCAAGAATCAATGATAAACTAAGTGTCTTTGATGAGATACCCTTCACACTAACCAAGGAGCTGCTTTGGGAAGCTCTCCCCACGTTCCCAGGTGAGAAAAATGATTGCAAAAGGCTCAAGGCTCGAGGTCATATTAAATAGAAAAGGAATATTCCATGGAATCATTAACTTGGCAGACTGGGACATTTTGGTCGATGCTTTTGGTCGATGGTATCGACCAAAATGATCGACCAAGATGATTTCAGCAGAAAACTCAGGTTTAGAACAGCAACTTCAAGTAGGGATTTGAAAGGCTATACAAGGTCAAATTGAGTGAGGTTTTCTCCTACAAGTCAATAAAGAAGTCTAGTTTCCAGAAATACCTTTGGATCAAGCATGTGAGGTCATTAGGTCCACCAACTAAGCTCACCTTCTTCGATGCGCAAGCAGGATTTGCCAGACATAGTTCTGCAACTTCGGATAGGGATTTGGAGGGCTATATGAGGTCAAATGGAGTGGGGTTTTCTCCTACAATTCCATCAAGAAGTATAGTTTCAGGAAATATATTTGGATTGAGCACATGAGTTCATTTGGTATTTCAACTAATTCACCCCTCTTCGGTGTGCAGATTCAAAACTAACACTGACAATGCTCTCAAGTGAGGGGCATCATCATCAATGTCCAAGGGCTTGGGTTCCGACACAAAAACATCAACCAAAAGGGTCCACAAGTCTCATTTCCCCCACTTTGGGTTTTCGGACGTACAAACATAATAGGTCCCGGGCCGGGCCAAGGTAGGATAAGGCTGAACATTACAAATCTACCCTAAGGGAAAAGGTCTGACATGGCTTCCTAAGGTTTTCAAAGATAATAATATTGAAATTAAAGTCTAATTTTTAAGGTCTAATATCAAACAAGTCTTTCTTTATCCCAAAATAAAAAGGGTGTCCGGACTAGGTTTGGGCTGGATGTTACAATTGGTTTGTTGGACAAGTCGACCAATGAGTCGACCAATGCGGACAGTGGCCTGCAAGAATCCGAATTTTGAGAATCCAGAACCGAATTCGATGGTTCAAAAGGGTACAATTAAGAGGGGAATTATCATGGTAGTATTCTAGGGTATAGAGGATATCAAATCATAACTCAAAACAAGTTCTCAAGTTACAACCTAGAAATCATGAGGTTAACCTAATTAGGTTGAACATGGGTTAGGAGGGAAAAATAGAAAGATTAAAGATAATGAACTAGGATATGAAAGAATTCAGATCTAGTAAAGAAAACATAATAATTGGGTTAACATGATCAACAAGGGGATTCCTGGGTTTGATCAAAGAAAATTAGGGTTTCACCTTTTTGGCTCCCTGGACAATAATTGTGAGATCTGGATGAACAAAGACAAATCAAAACAGGAAAAATATAGATGATTAAGTTTTAGGTTAACACAAGGTCACCCAAAAAGGATTTCCCTTTCACAAGGTAGGTTACCAAAAGTTCTCCAGACAATCACACAAGTTAGGGTTTCAAAGGATTAGGGTTAGGTTTTCAAGAATTCAATAGGTAGGGTTTAAGAACATGATGATGATCATGAGTCTTAAAGAATATGGTGAGATCAGAGAATTGATGATTACAAGAATGCTTCATCATCTTTCTGATCTCAATGAAAAACAGAATAAAAGAAAGAAAATCAGAGATAGAAGAGAGAGTGAGTGAGATCATACCTTTGCCGTAGAAAGATGAAGAATTCTTCAAGTCTTTGTAAGAGATCACCAAAGAATGCAAGGGTGGGTTAGATTAGGGTTCTAACTCATTCCAAAGGCTTAGGAGGCAGAGGAGGCGGAGTATTCTCGAGATTAGACTTAAATAGAAGAGACAGGATTCAAATTTCAAAAATAGAATCAATTGGTCGATTGATTGGTCGATTGGTCCAATCGACCAATGAGTCGACCAATTAAGACATCAACTTCAAAACAGGGAATTGAAGGCTCAGATCAAGTCCAAACATCAAGGGGTTTTGCACACCTCTAGAGTGACATACCTAGGAGTTAGAAATGCCTTTGAATCAATACAGAGACCACTCCAAGACCATCAACTAATCCAATCTTCATCCGGGTGCAGTTTCCACCATTGGGACACTAGCATCAACACTCATGGATTCCAATCTAGCCATCAAGTCTTCAACAGAAATGGCCCAAAGATGACTTCTTGCCTTACTTCGGGTCATTGGACCTACAATAAATAGAGTTTCCAGATTAGGGTCAGGGCTGGGTTTCACAATTATCACCATTTACCTTGATCATCTCGACTCAGGCTTTAGAATCCCCTTGATCCCCATAGTTCAATCTTTATTGGACTACTATCATGTCTGCCCTTCTCAACTTACTCCAAACAGTTGGAGACTAGTTTACTATTTTTTCGCTTTTATTCTCAAGATGAATCGTATCCCCTCTGTTGATCTTTTCAGAAATTATTACACCCTGAAAGTATCCCGCGAACGCGGATACCTTCATTTTGCCAGAAGAACCTGCATTTTGAATGAACTGGGAAAAGACTCCCAGATTTTCATTGATTCCTCCATTCCCCATGACAACAAGCAATGGCGAGAGAAGTATTTCTTCTATGCCATTCCGAATCCAAACTTTCAGTCTCGATGGTGTTTACATTCCTTGAATTCCTTATCCCCTTTGAAAATGCGTCCCGAACTCACTGAGTACGACCGAGAAACTTGGAGTTTGATTCCTACTGGAACTCCAATAGATGCGGCCAAGTTGAAAACGGATGCAGGTCTTATCAGTCATGGCCGCTTTCCAGGTAAAGATAGTAACAACAGTATATCCTTCTTTCATTTACCATTACCTTTTCCTTGAAATCTTCATTCATCATCATTATATAAATACACACACACACACACACACACATATATATATATATATATTTTTTTTTTTTTTAAATCATCAGAAATAGTTGCTCGTCCGGTCCCTAGCGTTGCTGATCTCCGAAGAATTGTTTTAGAAGAAAAGAAATCTGACCCCGAAGTTATCAAATCCTCCAAGAAAAGGAAACACACTGCCCTACACCCTTCAAAAAGAAAACCTGCTGAGAAAGAAAACTTCCCCTGGTCGAGAAAAAATCGACCAGGTGCCAGAAGATTCTGCCAGAGAAAACATTGATGTTCAAATTGTGAAAACTGTTGCAAGCAAGACACTTGGTCCCAAGGCGAGGACCTCCAGAACTTCCAATACACTGAGATGCAGACTTAGGTCTACAGGTCTAGTTTCTGACCAGGGTTTGTCTGGCTCAAGGAAGAAGAAAAGAAAAGAATCCCATACTGGCTCCTACGAAGTCCCCACTGAAGAAAATAATCCACATGAAGAAATTCCTGCTGCCACCAATGAAGAAATTCCCGTTGCCTCCGAAGCTAATGCTGAAGAAAATAGAGAAAGCTTACTGTCACACACACCAACTGATTTACCCCATGATACTTCTATCTTCTCAGAAAAGATGGTTGAGGATGAAGATCGAGGTAAGGACTTTTTTGACTATTCTCCTGATCATCTGAAGAGAATTGCTGAAGACATATTAATCCATGCTGCAGGTGATATTATTAAGGAAATTGCTGACCAATTGTGTGATGTAAATGTTGATATGCCTGCTTCTCCCTTGGATGTTGCTGCCAAGGACCATGTGAATGAGCCCTCTGTTTCTGTTTTACCCTTATCCATCCCTATGTTGGATGTTGTTGCTCCAGATACTAATGTTCCCCCTTTTGTTGAAGAAAATGATCAAGATGTTCCTCCTTTAAGAGAAAATAATCAGAATATTCCTCTCCCTGAAGAAGTTCATGAAGCCTGCCCCACCGAACATAATGCAGTCAATCCGGAAGCTATTATGGTAGCTGACCCCCAGATTGGTCATGGAGATCAAGAAAATATTGTCGTGCATACTGGTTCAAACGATGCTGTTGTGAATGCAAATCTTGGGAATGTAATTGAGATAGCTGATCTTCAACTAGTCCCTAAACAGCCTGATGATACCCTGAGTGTTGTTGACTCTGGAAATCCTTTCAATCCTGAGTGGCATTTAAAAGAAAACCATACAGCCAGCCGCAATTGGGAGGTTGCCAGAGAGTGGGGCACAAAAGACCGAATCCCCCGTGACAAGAGAAAAACTGCTCGAATGTCTGACTCTGAGCTTTACTCTCACGGATGGGGGTAATAAACAAATCTCTCTTTTCATTCCTTTATTAAAATTGATTTACTATTGATCTAGTTATTTATTCTGTTTAGTTTATATTGACTAATCTACAAATGTTTTGGAGCTGCCTTTAATGCATTTTCTAAAGTGTTGGAGAGGGAAAAAACTTTATCCTAGGAAAATGATCTGATCAAAAGAAATTTTGAGCTGGTCAATGAGGTACAAGATCTTCGGAGAAAATTGGACTCTTCAGAGAGAAAATTAACAGATGTTGAGTTCAGAGAGATTGATTTGATGAATGATCTTGATAGTTTGCACACTGATTATGAACTTTGCTCTGACCATTGTGCTGAATTGTAGGAAGAGATTTATATGTTGGGAGATGCTATTTTGAATTATAAAGATGAGCTCCTTCAGCTCGAAATGTTAAAGAATGATGCCCTTGACAGGGCTAGGATTGCCACTGATGAAAGAGAGGATTTTAAGGAAAAGCTAACCAGAGCTTTGGTTTGGTCACAAAGTATTGAGAAAGAAAAGAATGAACTTCAAGAAAAGTTCAATGAGATTGAAAAGCTGAATACAACTTTAGAGTTGGCTTAAGAATATCATGTGAAAGCTTTCAGCTCAATTTTACAGGAAAAGTCTGCTTTAGAGGATAAAAATGATGGTTTGGGATTGAGACTCAGTGAGGTGACAGCAGAAAGAGATAATCTTGAGGTTTCCCTAGGTTTGGTTTCTAAAGAAAAGGAAAGTATTCATGTTCTTTTGGATGAAACTTTAAAATTCAAAACTTTACCGCATGAAGATTTGGAAGCAGAGAGAAGACAATTTGAAGTAGAGAAGAAAAGAATACAAAGTGAAAATCAGATTGTCTTCAATTCGGTCACCTCCTCAATGAAGGAAGTTGGAGATAATCCATCTTTCCTCGGACTTTGCAAGAATATGGTGAAGGATTGCTCTGATCAAATCTTCTTAGAAATCCTCAAGATTCATCCTGACATAGATTTCAGATTGTTACCTCCAGAATTTCTCCCATCCAAAACCTTTTTTGATCTTAGGAATTTGAGATACCCCAACTCTGATAGTTCATCAGAAGATGATTCTGACAATGATAACAGTGAGTCTTCCGGTTCTGGCCAAAACCATTCTGCCAATGATTTAGATAACAATGGTGATGGTAACTCACCTCTTCAAGATGATAAAGAAACTGCTGCCAGTGATGCTGCTGATGTCGATCCATCTGATATTGTTGCAGATGTTGATCCATCTGCAAAATCTCAAGTTTGAAGAAAATATTTCATGTGTTTATGAATTTACCTTTTTCTTCTTTTTTGTTTACCTCTTTAGCATATGAGGTTTTTGAACTTGTCTATCTTCTATATTAATGAAATTTCCTCCCTTTCCTTCGCTCTTTTTGGCTTTGATAGAATAGTATCTTTTATAATATTGACTATCATCTTCTGATCATCGCATATTTGATTAGACACATATTTCTAATCATATTTGTATTCTTCATTGACTTCTGATGAGATACTCCTAAAGAGAAAATATTTGATACGAACCTCAGTAGTTGATCAGATATTTTCAGATGATGACCTGTAGAAAATCTTTGAACTTTCGATAAATAATCCTCCGTATAACCTGATCCTTGAATTGTTTTATTGGTTAATTCCATTGTTCTCAATCAAAAGGCTGCCTTGGATAGATGCTGCCTTGTAGAGATGCTACCTTAGAGAAATGGCTACCTGAGCCTGACTTACGAAAAGTCGGGACCACCCTCAGAAGGAATGATTCATGATCAGCTTCAGAAAGCATGACCAGGGCTCGGAAGGCTGGCTACATGAGCCTGACTTATGAAAAGTCGGGACCACCCTCGGAAGAAATGATCTGTGATCAGCTTCGGAAAGCATGACCAAGCCTCAGAAGGCTGGCTACTTGAGCCTGACTTATAAAAAGTCGGAACCATCCTCGGAAGGAATGATCCGGATCAGCTAGCAAAATCACGCCTCAGATGGCTGGCTACTTGAGCATGACTTCGGAAAGCCGGGATCACCCTCGGAAGGAATGACCCTGAATCAGCGTTGAAAAGGCATGATCTGACCTCATAAGGCTGGCCACTTGGCCTGACTCCGGAAAGTCGGGATCACCCTCGGAAGGAATGATCCTGGATCAACGTTGAAATGGCATGATCAGACCTCGTAAGGCTGGCCACTTGGCCTGACTTCGAAAAGTTGGGATCACCCTCGGAAGGAATGATCTTGGGATCGAGTTGAAATGGCATGATCAGACAACTGGTTCGTAAAAATATCATAGTGACTAAATGAAGAAGAAACTTTTGATGAACACGATTAATAAGATGATTTCTCCAAGAATACCAGAAAATCCTGCCTCCTTTCTACTGATAATATTTCTTAAGGTGAATTACATTCCACGGTCGTTTCAAACAACTCCCATGAGCATCTTTCAGCCAGTATGTGTTTCTGCTCACAGTTTTTGTCACCACATATGGCCCCTCCCAGTTTGCAGAAAGTTTTCCACAGTTTCTTGGATCTGATGCTGATTTTTTCCTCAGAACCAAATCTCCCACTCTAAAAGATTTAGGTTTGACTCGAGCATTGTAATATGCCGTTGTTCTCCTCTGATATTCTATATTGCGGTATAATGCTCTTTCTCTGACTTCATCTAAGAACTCAAGATTTGCTCGCACTCCTTCTTCATTAGCTATTGGATCAAATCCTTCATATCTGTTTGATCCCACCATAACCTCCACTGGAGCCAACGCCTCTAACTCATATGCTAGTCTGAAAGGTGTTTCTCCCGTTGGAGTCCTGACTGTAGTCCTATACGCCCATAGTACATGAGGTAGTTCATCGATCCACAAGCTATGTGCCTCATCCAGTCTCCTTTTTATTCCTTGCAGAAGTGTTCTGTTAGTTACCTCAGTTTGACCATTGCATTGGGGATACGCCACAGATGAGTGCTTGCATTCAATATGATAATCTGCACAAAATTCCTTCAATCTTTCATTGTCAAATTGTGGTCCATGATCAATCAGTAGAATCTTTGGCAGGCCATATCTGAATATGACATGATTTCTAAATAACTTCTCAATTTGGTTCGTGGTAGTTGTGGCCAAGGCTTCTGCTTCTACCCACTTCGTGAAATAATCAATTGTTGCTACTACGAACTTTTTCCCTCCAGTTGTAATAGGAAATGGGCCTAACAAATCCATACCCCACATAGAAAATGGAAGAGGATTAAGAATTGATGTTAGTTGTTCTGCTGGCTGACTCTAAATTGGTGCATGAAATTTGACATTGATGACACCTTCTTACATACTCAATCGCTTCAGATTGCATGCGTGGCCAATAAAATCTTTGTCTTAGAACTTTATAAGCCAAAGCCTTCCCACCTAAGTGGCTTCCACAGATTCCTTCATGGACCTCTGATAAAGCATATTGTGCATCAGCTGGTCCCAAACATTTCAGAAGTGGCCCTGAAACTGTTTTTATATATAACAGCTCATTCTTTAGGATAAACCTATCAGCTCTTCTTTTCACAGTTCTGGCCTTTTCTCTATTCCTAGGAAGAATGCCATCTTTAAGATATTGTATAATAGGTCCCATCCAAGATATTTCTGCATCGATTTCCATTATCTCTAGCTCTGAATATGCTGGAATATTCAGCTCCTCAAAATCCACAGCCTGTGGCATAGAAGTAGATCTTGCAGATGCTAATTTCGCCAGAGAATCTGCCTCACTGTTTTGATTTTGGGATATTCTCATAATTGAGAATTGTGAAAACCATTCTTTGCACTCCCATACCTTCTTAAGATAATTGACCATCCCATCATACGCTCCTGTAACTTGGCTGACCACCAGCTCAGAATCACTTTTTACTTCAATGTTTTGTACACAGAGAGATTTGGCCAATCACAAACCTGCAATAAGAGCTTCATATTCCGCTTCATTGTTTGAAGCATGAAAATTAAATCGAAGTGCATTTTGAATTACAAATCCGAACGGACTTTGTAAAATCACCCCTGCTCTTGATCCCTGAGAATGACTTGACCCATCAACGTGCAAAGTCCAAGCAGAAAACATCTCACTGGAATCTTTTTCCTCCTCCGGTAGCGAAATACTTTCAGCAATAAAATCAGCCAACACCTGTGCTTTTATCGCAGTTCTGGGTTTGTAATCTATATCATGTTCTGTTAATTCTACTGCCCATGATACCATTCTCCCCGCCAGATCAGGCTTATGCAATATTTTCTTTAAAGGCCAGTTAGTAAGAACAATAATTGGATGAGCCTGAAAATAAGGTCTGAGCTTCCTAGCTGCCATTATCAAAGCTAAAGCCTGTTTTTCAAATTTCAGATATCTAGATTCTGCATCTAACAATGTATGGCTTACAAAGTAGATAGGATTTTGGACAGTACCTTCTTCCCGAATTAACACTGCACTTACTGCTGCCTTTGAAGAAGAAAAATGTATTTGCAAAATCTCTCCTGGCTTTGGTCAAGATAGAACTGGTGGACTGGTCAGTCTCCTCTTTAATTCTTCAAATGACTTTTGACAATCCTCTGTCCAGTTGAATTCATTGAGTGCATTTAGATTTTTCAACGCCTTGAAGAATGGTGCACATTTATCTCCTGATCTCGATATGAACCTACTTAATGCCGCTACTCTCCCTGTTAGACTTTGGATCTCCTTCATACTGCTGGGCGCCATCATGTTCAAGATAGCCCTGATTTTTTCTGGATTAGCCTCAATACCCCTCTACGTGACCATGTAACCAAGAAATTTACCAGATGAAACCCCAAACGCGCACTTCTCAGGATTGAGTCTCATTCCATTTCTCCTTAGTACATCAAAGCACTCCCCTAAATCAGCAAGATGATCAAATCTGAATTGACTTTTTACAAGAAGATCGTCTACACAAACCTCCATATTTCTTCCAATCTGATCAGCAAACATCTTATTCATCGCCCTTTGGTATGTTGCACCAGCATTTTTTAACCCAAAAGGCATAACCTTATAACAATAGCTTTCTTGGTTTGTCATGAATGCCGTATGGGGTTGATCCTCCTTTTTCATAAGAATTTGATTATAACCAGAATAAGCATCCATAAAACTCAACATCTGCTGACCTGATGTGGCATCAATTAACTGATCAATCCGCGGTAGAGAATAGCAATCCTTAGGACATGCTTTGTTCAAATCAGTATAGTCTACACACATTTGCCACTTGCCATTATGCTTCTTCACCATTACCACGTTCGCCAGCCATTTAGGACATTCAATTTTCTCGATAAACTGAGATTCCCGAAGCTTTTGCACTTCAATTTTAATCGCATCATGCTTTTCTGATGAGAAATTCCTCCGCCTTTGTTTTACTGGTTTGATAGAAGAATCTATCCAGAGACAATGTTCTGCCACCTCTCTGCTTAAACCTGGCATATCCTGTGCTGACCAAGCAAAAACATCTGCATTTTGCTGAAGAAATTCTTTTAACCGATCCTTGTCCTAATTGTTCTGATCAGCTCCAATCATGGTTCCTTTATCTGGATTTTCAAGGCCAAAACAAATTTTCTCCATCTTTTCCACTGGTTCACCTCTTTGAATTTTTTCTTCATCCCTGTTGTCCATGACTTCCACAGTGAGAGCAAGAGCTTTACCTTGTGCCTTCAAATCTTTTAAAAAAGTTGTATAACTTTGCCTTGAAGTTCTCTGATCAGACTTACACTCTCCAACGCCTCCTTCAATTGGGAATTTCACCTTTAAATGTTTTGTTGAAACTACAGTTCCAATAGCATTCAACGTTGGTCTCCCCAAAATTATATTGTATGCCGACAAACTCTTTATCAACAAAAATTTTGTGACTGTAGTTACCGTTTGTGGATGTGTTCCCAGTGTTATTGTTAACTCCACGGTTCCTTCTACCGAGGTAGATTCTCCAGAAAATCCGAATAGTCTCATGCCGTAAGGCTTTATCTTGACTGTATCCAGTTTCAATCGTTGAAAAGCTTCATAAGACATTATGTCTACAGAAGATCCCGTATCGATTAGAACTCTGTGAATATCCCTGTTTGCCACCTCAATGATTACCACAATGGTGTCATCATGTGGTTCCTGAATTCCTTCCATCTCCTCTTCCGTGAAGACTATCTCCTTCATCATTTTGTTCCTTCTAGGAATAACATGAGATTCGACAGCACTTACATACCTGGCATGTGCCTTAGACTTTGAACTTGAATTCAAATCTAAACTTCCCAAGATGGTCATAACAGGGAGCTGCTTCTATTGAACTTGCTGGTTTCCTGGTGTTTGGTATTTTCGTCTGGAGAATTATATTGAAAATCTCCCTTCGGTTGGTCTTCCCTCGCTGGGGGTTGGTTATTCCATCTTCTTGGCTGATCAGGAACATTTCTCCGGTTACCTCCATTTCTTTTTTGGACAAAGTTATCCAGTCTTCCCTGACTGATTAATCGTTCAATCTCATTTTTTAGAATTTTACAATCATCAGTATCATGACCATGATCCCTTTGATATCTGCAAAATCTATTTGGATTCCTTTCATCTGCTTTTTCTATCATGGTAATGGCCATTTCAGAATTCCTTGATGTTGAATTCGCATCAGAATTTCTGATCTTCTGGTATTGAGAGGAGTATAATTTTCCTGGAATGGTCTCGGAATATCCCTTCTAAATTGGCGATCAGGACCATTTCTCAGAAAATTTATGTTACTTCTACGATCCCTTTGATCAGATCTCATGACTCCATCTTCCTTCCTTTTGCTTCCACCGCCATCAATTTCTTTTCTCGCCTGAAGGATGTCTTTCATATTAGCATACTGATTACAACGAGTCGTCAGCTTCGCAATATTTGCCGGCTTGTTCATGATCAAGAATTCCAATAAATGATCATCCGTCAGACCTCTAAACATAGCATCATATGCTACTGCCTCATTCAAATTTTTAATTTGAATCGATTCTTGATTGAATCTCTTCATGTAACTTCAAACTGATTCTCCTGATTTTTGATGAATTGCAGCCAAATTATCAATAGCTTTGCTGCTCTTCATACTACTTTGGAACCTCGACAAGAATATCTTCGTCAAATCTTTGAAATCCTTAATAGAATCTGGTAATAAACTGAAGAACCAAGTTGTTGCAGAACCTTTCAATGAAGATGGAAAGGATTGATACTTTAAAACGTCGGAATTACCTGCCAACATCATCACAGAGTTGAACTGAGCCAGATGTTCCATCGGATCTATGCTTCCATCATACATTGTGAATACCGGGAGTTTAAAATTGCACGGCAATGGTGCTGACATAATTTCCTTAGCAAATGGATTTTGATTCATCACTTCCTCCACTTTTTCTCCAGAGTCTTTGTTCGCCAATCACTGAATTTGATCATCTAGGATACGAAATCTTTTACTGATTTCTGATCCATGAACTTCAGATCTGCTACTTCCTGACCTTTCTGTTTCCTTCTTATCTCTCCGATCTCCAACGCTTCTACTCTTTTTGCTCCAAATGTGACTCAATTGATCATCCTTAGACGATCCTCGATCTTCGGTCTCCAGTGGAATATAGTTTGGATCCATACTCTCTCCTGATCCTTCCTTCAGAATTGATCTCCTTTGGTCCTCTCCTGACCTTTGAATCTGACTCGGGACAGAAATTGCATCTGCTCGGGAAAAAGTTTGAGATCTTCTATTTGGCGAAGCCGGGACTCTTCCCTTCGGATGAATTCCAATCTGCTTGATGAATGTCCTCATCAGATTTTGTGTCTCCAGGATTTGATGTTGCATGCTCTCAAATCGTTCAAGAATCAGATTTGGATCTAGCTCTGGACGAGATGTCGCCAATGTATCTGCCAATTGCTTCTCTTGCCTTTCGAACTGATCAGTGGGACGAGGTGAATGATCCTCCACCTTTCTCTGCCTCTGTCGAGTCTGCATCATCGGAATTTGTGGTTTCGGAACCACTTCTCTCGTTCTCCTCTTTGGATTTGCTCTCCTCGGTTCTCTTTGACTTGTCTCTGCCATTTCGGTTGGTAATTCTTCCTCCCGCTCAGGTGATTGAGCCATAGCTTCTGTTCTGAACCTGTTCCAGTTATTGTTGTTCCCACAGATGGCGCCAAAATGTTGGTGCTAATTCTGCCGATCGCCTTGAACCGTTGTTTTCCGCACCAAACTCCTCAGATTTGATTCGATCTGGTTTGCTCTTCAATCAATCAACCTCTCACTCCTGAAAGAAATAGAATACCAATAAGAAACGGAGCCGATCGTCTTGATCGGCGTCTCGTCTCCGACGATCTAGTCAGTATGGTGAAGATGATGCTTCAGAGCTCTCTGGAGCTTCCAAAGTGTTCTAATGGAGTTCAATCAGAGTGAGTTTAGAGTTTGGTTGATTTCAGAGACTTACCTTTTATAAATCTTCCTTTCCCTTTTATACTAGCTTTCCCGCTTATAACACTTTTTCAATCATAACCGTTGGATCATCACTCCTCTTTAGACGTCGCTGATCATCCTTCCTTTATTCTCTCAATCGAACCCGGCTAAGATTGGTTTGACCGGTATAAACTGGAAATGGATACTTTAGTCACAACACTAGGTGAGTTGTAGGTTGAGTTGTGAGAAGCCCATTTGATTTTGATAAGAGTTGGATGTTCATTTCCCTAACTTAGGCTTTGCTAACAGCCTAGGTCAACTACTTGGGTTGGCTGGGCCAATCGACTGAGCCAATCGACCCACAGTGACAGAATCTATCTAAGATCCTTTGTTTAGGTTTATGATGCTCTATATAATAGAACTTCGTATTTCTTAGCCTCCTTTGTTTCTAAAACCCCTAGAGAACTTGGAGAACTCCTCTCAAAGCCTCTCCTTGGTGTTGGTGAAGAACTCTTGCAAATTCTCAAGTTCCTCATCTCTTGTTCACTATCAAAGGTTAGTGATCTCTCTTACTTGATATTGATCTACTCTTACTATGATCTATTCTCTGTACTGAGATTATGAAGAAGGTACTGCATCCTTAAAATTATCTTTTCTACAATCTCCATTCATTCTTATGGTGCTATGATCTTCATACTTGATCTTAACCATAATTCTTATGATTTCTTCATGAAATTATGATCACACTCTTGATTTGATTTATCTAGCATGATAGATACAACTTTATGATTATTCTTATCCCTGATCTACTGTTTTAATCTACTAGAATGAGATCATATCATTTATAGTTCTTCTCTTGAGTTCATAGCTTGTTTTCATTGAAAATTATGATTTTTACTTAATTAGAAAGTCATGTTATCAAATTGGTAAGTATTGGTTTTGATCATTGTTTGGTGTCTAATCTATGCTAGTTAGTCTTAGATTACTATTTTAGAGGTTCCCTCCAAGTTTCGTAGTGTTTCAAATCTTGTAGAATGAGTTTCAGATCAAAAATTAGATTTATGCTGCATATTGTTCATTGGGTCGATTGCCTAGGTCGACTGGACCAATCAACCCAACCAATCTTCCTTGGATGACAGCAATGGATTTCTTCGTTTGTCTTGATCCGTTTGATGTCTATTCTTTTAGGTGTATAATGCTTGTTTAGGGTTTATTTGCTAACTTTGGATCCATTCTTTTGTTCACCTGAAATATCTTCGAAGCTAATTAAGGTAAGGACAGTTGTTTCCATATAACATAGATTGCGTGAATCTTAGTTTCTATTTTGGGAATTTCATAGATTCACTACCATTCCTATACTTTCTTAATATGATGATGTTGTTGTAAGTACTTCAAGTACAATAGTACCTTATTCATGTATCTCTTTATTACTTGAATCATGAATGATTACTTATCCTTGTCATTTACACATGCAATTGATCATGTTTATATGTATCTTTCTATATGATGAGATATCAGTTGTGTATGTTATGATTGAATTGGGAATGTGATTGATTACGTATGATTTGGGATTGGGGAATGTCCTTGGACATAGTGGGAATAGTATGGGATATTTCCAATGGTGCCCTTTGACGCTTTTCCGAATTATTGGTTGTCATACCTAGGGCTTGTCTAGTGGTGTTTGGCTAGGATGTCCATGTTATATCAGACCCGATTCGGAAGGGTATTGAGACCGAGTAACCCGTGGTAGCAATGTGGGTTTGTGGGCGCTCAAGACCGGTAACCAACCCGTGAGAGGACATGGATCACATTGTGGGGGCCATTCATTGGTAGGGTCGCAAGTAGTAGACATGGGCTCATGGGCACTCAAGATCGGTGAGTATATCCATGAGAGGACATAAGAGCTTCCCGTTTACTATTTGTGGATGACCAATAGGGTTAGTGAGTCCGTAGTCTGAGAGGGATATGTTGACTCTAGTGAGAAGGATATCGGAAAGGATCCCGAGAGGGGGGAATGGACGTATCTGGATCTAAGTTGATAGAACCAAGTAGATGACTTGCATTTGGCTAGGCTTTACCTTGACATGCGCCAATACTAAGACCAAATGGTGATGTGAGAGAGTGGTGACTTAAACCCCAGCCATATAATATCTGAGAGGGATGCATGACCCATTAGCAACCGAAAGAGAGTGATTTGAGACCTACCCAAAGAAGTATGGTGCTATGACTTAAGCATGTCTGCCAATAGAGACCAGCATACATAGAGTTAGACTCATACATGCATTGTTTGTCTCATATCATATTGCATCATGCTATGTTCTGCTATCATGTTATTTATGTTGTTATGGAATAACTTGCCTTGTTGAGTTCTCTTGAACTCACTCCTTTCGTGCAAACATCTTTTGTTAGATTATTCTAAGGGTGTTGATGTGTATGACGGCCAGTATGATGAAGTGCAAACCGATGAAGCATACTTCACTCAAGGTGCTAGCAGTTAAGAAGATTACAGTGAAGATCCCTCGTGTGATCATGCTGCGTACTAGGATTAGCCCTACCTTGGAGTGGAAGCTGCAGTGCTTAGTTTATTTAGTTTATGGTTATGAAGACACACTTTATAAGACAGAAGAGACCTTAGTTTAGTTTGATCATTTCTTTCTTTCTTTTGAAATTAGTTGTAATCTTCTTTTTGACCTTCGAGCTACATTTCCACTATAACTGTGGAGTGATATTCCGCCTCACTTTACATTTGATTTATTATATTGGTATCATTTTCGCACTTTGATGTTATTTCGTTATATTGTTTTGATCTCTTAATTAACATTGATTTATTCTTGTTCTTGATTATATTATTGCGAATGTGGGAGGTTGATTTCCTTGATACTGATCTTCGGGGCTATGGATCACACACTCGAGTTTGCCAGATAGGGTACCGGCTGGGTGGATGTGACAGAGTGGTATCAGAGCCCACAGTTCAAGGAGAATCCTAACCATAGAAACAATGATGGAACATTCCTGAGTCATAAATCCAGAAGTGACTCAAGTATTCTTAGAAGTGAATAATAGATCACTTGAATTAGAAATCTAATAAATGAAGCATAATGTATCTTTGAATAATGCACAATAAATATGATCTAACAAACATCACATAATGCAACAAAAGAAATGCATAATACACAATAAGACGGTGAAACAAAATGAACTTCATTAATTTTAAGAAGTTTTTACAATGAGTTACATCTGATAAAGCATAAAAGGAAGTCCTAGTACAATCTACCTACGTGACTGTCTCTGCTCTCCAAGTACTCTAACATCCTCTACAACCTGTGTTGACTTTGATTCCATCCTCTCTTGTCTCGACTCTATCCTCTCCAGGATGGAAGCATAGTACGCATCTGTGCACATAGCTCTGAAGTCTTTGGAACTATGAGTGAAGGACCTCCGATCTCAAAATGTGATGATGTGGGGATATCATGATGACCCAGATCTGCCTCATGCATCTCGGTGTCATCTCCTGCCTGGTCATCTGTATCCAGACCAGCATCCCCGTCACCACCATCCGACTCATCATCATTCTCCTCTAAGTCATCATCATCCTCCTCACACTCCGACCTCTCGTCCTGGCTAAGCTGCAGATCCCGTGTACACACCTCGGTATCCTCCAGCCTCACCCCGAAGTGCCTAAAGATGAGTGTCAATAAACGTCCGAAGCAAAGGTTTCGTACGCCCGGATGCTCCACAACCTGTATCATGACGTTCTAGACGATGAAGGATAAATCAATCTTGAACCCCATGTAGATGCGGTAGATCACCAGAGCCTCCATCACCAATACTCTCTCATAATGTCCAGCCTTCGGAATGATATTACGGCCCACGATACGACCGATGACCCTAGCTGAATTAGTCATTTGTGTTCTGTCTGTGGACTGTAGCACCACTCATCCCTCCAAAGAGTGATGCAAATCTCATGAAGCTCGTGAGGAAGAAGGAAGGAATCTATCTCTACACCAATAGGTATCCATACACACGCATATGGGTAGTAAGGTACCCGAAATATCTCTGCCAGTGTGCTAGTGAAAAACCTAATCCATGTCTCCCGAACTTGACTCTCTAGGATCAGCTTGAAATGACCCCCTCTCTGACCCTCCCGAACGAACGTAAGGTTGCTAAAGAACAACCTCACCAAGTCCGGATAGACCAGAAGATCCTTAGCAAATAGATGTGTCCACTACATCGTGTCAAACCTCTGATGGATCTAGAAGGTACTGAGCTGTCATAATCGAAGCAGTTGGTCATACTCAATACGGCAACGCTCAAAGAAGGCCTCGTACAAGAACTCCGCTTGCAGTGTGATGAAACGGTCTCCTCAGAGAATCACATCACGTGGCTCTAAGAGTGGAACTTGACCTCTACCTCCGCCCCTCCTACTGCCTATCTGACGACCGCGTGGTGGCATAGTGTATGTGTAGCTGTTGAGAAGACAAAAAAAGGTTCGATGTTAGTAGTTTTACAAAAAAATCAGCAGGATGGGCATTTTTGTAATTTTTTGGAAATTATCGATTTTGGAAAAATTGCAAATTGAACATACTAGCATGTGCATGGTACTTAGAATAGTGTGCTAGCATGTTTTGTTTGGGAAAAATCTTTCAATTTGAGGGTTTAAAGGCCAAAATTCAACAAGGAAGGAAAGGGGGAAATCTCAAATTAGGTCAAAATTGGATTTTGGGAGTTTGAAATTGGCTCAATCAAGTTGCATGCACATCTCTATCATATCATTACTAGCATGTAGAAATTGATTTGGAATTGAAACTCCTTATGGTTTGAAAATGAGAGAAGATTTTCAAAAGAAGATTTTTTAGAAGGAAATGGTAAAATGAGATTATGAAATTGCTAGAAATTGTTGTAGAAGCATGGCATTGTGTTCAAATATCTTGGAGCATGTTTCTAAGTGTTCCTAAACAGGATTCCTAACCATTACAACATGTATTTCATAGTATTTGAAGAATGCATGTTAGTACTTAAAGTTTTTGAGCAAAAGTAGAATGCATACCTTAGGTTGATGATCAAAGGAAGTAAAAGAGTTGTTGTTGTTGCCCTAAATGACTTGGAATGCCCTTTGGAGATCTTAGAAGACCTTTCCCTAGAGCCCTCCCACAAATTCTTATGTTGTGAAATGAGTTTGATAAGTGAAATGGGGATTTTAAGTCATTTTTCACGTACTGGGTACGTGGGTCGACTGCTTGGGTCGATTGGGTCAATCGGCCCAGTGAGACAGAAAACTCAATCTTTGGTGATTTTTGGAGATTTTTGAAATTTGATTCTTGGATGATTATTTGATGGTTATATTGATGATTTTAAACCTGATTTGAATATGTTAAGCCTAAGGTAAGGTGATTGTTGTTGGAATGTTCAAATTTTGGTGTTTGACCTTTTTGGGTTTTGTAGAATGGTTGTGCTGAGGAATCGTCAGATTGGTTCTAGTAGCACTGGGAATGAAGAGATACTTCATGGAGATACACCTAATGGTAGTATTGGCCAGCAGCCCCATGTGAATGGTGAGCATGCGACTGGTGCACCTAATGCTCTAGAAGTTGGAAGTTTTCTCGATATTTCTAGCATCATGGGCAATATTATGCAGCAGCAAGTGAATCAGTTCAACCACATGATGACGGATTTCATGACTCTTCATAATGAGACTCGTACTAGTGTGAACATAAATCCTCGTGCCACAGTCCTGAATGCGGAAAGGTTAGCTAGAACTCCTCATACCCGTCTGATGGATAGTTTATTGAAGATGCAAGTGCCTACCTTCACCGTTGAGGACACCATGTTCCCTAACAAGTAGCTGAGGGAATTAGAGAAAGCATTTTGTCATCTGCAGTGCTCTAAGGCACAAAAGATCTTGTTTGCCAAGCAGAAGCTCTAGCACGAAGCTGATGCTTGGTGGACCTCCTGTCACATCCTCCCAGCCGGTACCCTAACTGGCATACCCGAGAGTGTGATCCACAGCCCCGAAGATCAAGTATCGAGGAAATCAGCCTCCCACATATACAATAACATAATCATAAACAGGAAATAATCAAGGTTTAATATTATAAACAAAGGTTCAAAACAATAATGGATACTCAATATAATCAGAGTGCGGAAAAGACACCAGATATGCAATGATATCAAAAAGAGTAAAGTGAGGCGGAAACTCACTTCACCAATATAGCGGAACGTAGTATGAAAGTCAAAAGGAATTACAACTGAAACAAATGTACTAAGAAATAAACTAAGATCAAGCGTCTTCTAGTTTATAGATAACGTCTTCATAAGTATGGACTTCGTCAATCCAATGAATCCGTTCTAACTCTATGCTGTTTTCAAAAGTAGTACGCAGCTTGATCTGCCGGGGGATCATCAGAGTAATCTTGATCGTCGCCAGCACCTTGCGTGTAATACGCTTCATCGGCTTGCACTTCACTGTACTGCTCGTCATAATAATCTGTACCTGTAGGATAATCTAAACAAAGAATATACAAAAAGGAATGAGTTTTGAAGAAACTCAGTAAGGTAGTTAATCCATAACATCATAGATAACGTGTGGCAAAACATAACATGATGCAATGTAGTATGAAACAGATAAAGTATGAATGCATCTAACTCTATGTATGTTGGTCTCTATGGTAGACATGCTTTAAGTCACAGCACCGTACTTCTTTGGGTAGGTCACACATACGGCTCCTGTTGGTATTGGGTCCGGCATCCCTCAGGACAAACCATGGCAGGGGGTTAAGTCAACACACTCTCTCACAACCATTTGGCATAGGTACCGGCGCATGTCAGGGAAAAGCCTAGCCCAATGCAAGTCATCCAGTCAATTACATCAACTCAGGTCCAGATACTTCCAATCCTCGCCCTGGGCGATCCTTTCCGGTATCCTTTCCACTAGAGTCACGGGTATTACTCACCGGACTCATCAACCCTATTGGTTATCCACATATGGTAAACGGGAAGCTCTCATGTCCTCTCACGGATATAACTCACCGGTCTCGAGCGCCCATGAGCCCAAGTCTAGCCATATGCAATCCTCCAATAAATGGTCCCCACAATGTGATTCCCGTCCTCTCACTGATATAACTCACCGGTCTTGAGCGCCTGTGAATCCCCATTGCTACCACGGGTCGTTCGGTCTCAATACCCTTCCGAATCGGGTCTGATATAACAGGGGTGTATCCTAGCCAAACCCTACTAGACATCCCTAGGTATGACAACCATTGATTCGGGAAAGTGATCCACAGCCCAAAAGATCAAGTTTAGGAACGATCATATCCATTTAGCACAATAACATAATCAAAAGCAAGAACAAATCATTGTATTCTAATAAGTTAATAATAAAATTAAAGAAAAGATCTCAGAAGGATCACTAAGAATATTAGAGTGCGAAAACATGATACCAATCAAAAGACAACTGTAGAGTATAGCGGAAATATACTCCACAAACATATGCGGAAGGTAGATCGAAATCTAAGTAAAGCTCTAAGCTAATACAAGTAAAGTAAAAGATAAGTCTAGAAGAAACAAGAGAAATCTAATCCACATCTTCAGTCTGCTCTTCTTCATCTTCAGTCTGCTCTTCTTCATCTTCAGTCTTCATCTTCTTCACCTTGCCCTTCCTTATATGGACCGTCATCATATTTCAAACCTGCAGAGAAGTCTAACAAAAGATATGGTACAAAAGGAGTGAGTTTCGAAAGAAACCCAGTAAGGCAGTTAAATCCATAATAACATAAATGGCAGGATTTCAGAACAAACATAAATGCAATATGGTATGAGACAAACAATGAACGTATGAATCTAACTCTATGTATGCTGGTCTCTATTGGCAGACATGCTTTAAGTCATAGCACCATACTTCTTTGGGTAGGTCAATCACACAACGCCTTTTGGTAGTGGGTTCGGCATCCCTCGGGACATTCCATGGCTGGGGGTTAAGTCACCTCTCTCTCACATCACCATTGGTCTAAGTACTGGCGCATGTCAGGGTTAAGCCTAGCCAAATGCAAGTCTTCTACTTAGTTATATCAAGTCAGATCCAGATACGTCCATTCCTCGCCCCTGGTGATCCTTTCCGGTATCCTTCACACTAGAGTCCTCATAGTCCCTAACTACGGACTCATCAACCCTACTGGTTATCCACATATGGTAAACGGGAAGCTCTCACGTCCCCTCACGGGTTGGTTACCGGTCTTGAGCGCCCGTGAGCCCAATTCTATCCATATGCAACCCTACCAATAAATGGCCCCCACAATGTGATTTCTGTCCTCTCACGGGTTGGTTACCGGTCTTGAGCGCCCATGAATCCCCATTGCTACCATGGGTCGTTCGGTCTCAATACCCTTCCGAATCGGGTCTGATATAACGGGTTATTCCTAGCCAACACTACTAAACAGCCCTAGGTATGGAAATCAATAGTTTAAGAAGGTGTCAATGGGCATCTTCAGAGAACATCCCATACTATTCCCTTCGATGTCCAAGGACAGAAGTGTCAAAAGGACACCTCTCCTTCCCGAACCATACTTAATCAATCACAATCTCAAATCAATCATATCATGTACATTTACAGTATATAGAAAATATACCATAATAAGATCCATCTCAGATACAGTTAACAATTAAAGACATTCATAAACTAAAGAAAGCAAGTAAATAATACAAGTGTAATTGAAGTAAATACAGCAGTAATATATTCATAAAAGAATCTAATTATGGTAACAAATCCAAAAGATTCTAATATAGAAACTAAAATCACACAATCTATGCTATTATAGAAGTAACCATCTTTACCTTATATAACTTGAAGAGAATCTCCAAGGATCAAGGAGAATCTTCCCAAACTTGGCAAGAAGGTCCTAAACAAGTATATATATCATATTAGGAAAGAAACCTAGAAGGTAAGAGATCAAATCATCCAAAACAGACCAAATCTGGAGTTGCTGTACTCATTGGTCGATTGACTTGGTCTACTGCCTCAGTCGACCAATCAGTCGACCAACAGAGACAGTGGCCTACAAAATCAGAGTTTTTAGAATATAGAACCAAATTTGGTGGTTCCAAAGGGTACCAAACAAGGGGGAAACTACTATGAAAGTATCCTAGTATATAGAGGACTTCAAAACACTAATCAAATCAAGTCTTCAACTTACAAATTAGGAAACAAAAGTTACCATAATTAGATCAATCATGGTTCTTGAAGAATTCATAGTAACAATCATGGACAAGAACGATAGGATGATGGATCATTGACTGTGATAAAGAAATCATGAAAAGCATGCATAGATCTCCAAGAAAAATAGATCTAAGACTGAAGAACATGAATCTAAATAAGGAAACAAAACTTACCATAAATGTATTAGTTATGGTTCTTGGAGAAAGCATGGTATGATCAAGAAGAAAGAACTAGAGATTGATAGGTTACAACTCTTGTAAAGAAAACACAACGATTGACTACTAATATGATCAATAAAACAGATCTAAGAAGATCATAATTTGAATCAAAAGATGAACAAAGACAAGATCATGATTTAGATCATGATTCCTTCAAAAGCTTGCAATGATCATGGTTAAGATCATCGCATTAACCATTAATCCTTAGGAAGATCATGAGGGATGAGTAGAGAGATGTTTGCAACAGAGAATGCAGCATCTTCTCTACTATGTCAGCCCAAAAAGGAAAGAAAAACAGAGATGGAGAAGAAGAAGAGAGTGTAGACATACCTTTGATGCAAGAGGAAGAAGATTACTTGAGTTCTTGCGAGGGATCAACCAAGGATGCAAGGAAATTGATTAGAATGGAGTTCTAACTCGTTCCAGAGGCTTAGGAGGCAGAGGAGACGAACTAATCCCGAGATTGGACTTAAATAGAGCAAGAAAGACCTAAATCTGGAAAACAGATCTCATTGGTCGATTGGATTGGTCTACTGGCCCAGTCGACCAATCAGTCGACCAATGGAGACAGCAAGGTACAAATTGCACTGTTTTGGTCATAACTTCTTCGTTTGAAGTCCAATTGATCCGAAATTCGAAAGGGAACTTCACACAAACATACTAAGACTATCTAGCATGAATTTGACATCATCCATGGTCCAAAAATCAGTACTTTATAAATTGGGAACATGAGTTTCTAAATTGGAAACAACATGGTTCTCATAGCAAACTCACCATGGATTCAAGGGAAGAATTAGAGAGAACAAGGCTTCTCTCTAATGGAATATCAAGAACATATCAGAGGCAAGAATAACTAAATAGAAAATCAAAAGAATACTAATCCTAGAATGAGAGGAATCAAAAATAGAAACTTACTAGAATGCTTATATCAATGGTCAACATAGAAGGCTAAAATGGCTAGAAAGAAAGGGGAATTGATTCAAAGAGATGAAATACATTAGAACAGCAGTAAGGCTAAGATCAAACATGTTCAACATTAATTAGAAAAGAAGCTACAGTAGAATGATCATGCTGTCCAAAACTCAACCAAAATCAATGAAGAATTGAGGAGATTCACCATGTGGTTTCAAGGAATGCATAGAGTGATTGGGAGTTCACTCTAAGACATAAGGAGATTAGAGAATAGGTAGTTATAGTAGTGTAACACCTTCTCTACAATCAAAACATCAAGATAGAACAGTAAGAAGAAGAAAAGAGAGAAGAAGGAGATAGAACACTGAAATCAAGGTCCAACTTCAAGATGTAACATTAAACTAACCTTTCTTCACCCAAAATAGATAGGGTGTCCTGGCTAGGTTTGGGCTGGATTTCACACAGAGTGGTGGAAGAAGAGACTTGTGGGCCCTTGTAGTTGAAGATTTTGTGTATGACTCAGAGCCTATGGATATTGATAGTGATGCCCCTTACTTGGATACACTGTCAGTATTCGGTGAGAAACTGCTCCTAGAAGAGGGGAAGCTTAGTTGAAGTACTTGATGCACTCCCGATCTTGTTTCGAAGGTATTTCTCTAATCTAGACATGTTGATTGACTTGTAGGAGAAAACCCAACTAAATTTGGATCAGTCTGGCCTTCCAATTCCCTACTTGAAGTTGCTGTCATGGCTTGGTCGACTGACCCAGTCGATCAGCAGATTATTAAATACGAAAATTTCATTTTTCTTGATTATCTTAAGCCTAGTTATTGGGACCTCGTGAATAGAACCCTACCCTAATCATTTGGACTCCAGAGAATCAGGAGTGAGCTTCCCAAGGCTATGTCTGGGAGTTTGTGAAGAATATTGGTCTCAAACATTGCATTTCATCTCCATTTGCTTCCTCAAGGTATGATTTCTCTCTCTTAGCCTCTGTTCTACTCATTCCTCTCCTCTTTCTTGCTGTTGAGACCATGACTAAAGTGCTACAACCTTGCAAACACTTAGTCATGTGTTTCCCCTTTCATTTCCATTAGTTTCTTTCCATTCTTGCTATGCTATGCTTCCATTTCAATCACTAGCATTGCATTTCCATGAATTTCTTCATTCCAACTTGTTTCTTTGATCTAAACTGATGTGTATGTGTATGCTAGGTCTGATTTGTTGTTAATTTATGATTCTAATCTACTTCTTATCATTCCCTTAGCTAATTACCCATTGTTCCTTGCCATTAAAACAAATTCCATTTCAATTCTTGATGTTTAGCATAAAAAACGTAGGGTTTCAATTTGGATATTCCTAAATGGACCATTAGATTATGATAATACTTACTAGATAGTGTTCTTATACTGTTCCTAACAATCCCTCCAAGTTTCGGATCGATCCGAGCCCCGGAAGCTAGGATTCGGACAAAAACCACTATTCAGCTCGTCACTGTTCATCTTGGTCGACTGAGTCAGTCAACCAGTTAGTAGACCAGCTGAGAATAGAAATCTTGTGTTTGCTCGATTTGCTCCGTTTGAACTCCGATTTGATTGTTTCCTTCTCTAATGATGTTTATATGTTGTCTAGGGTACAAGCAATGATTTGGGGACTATTCTAAGTGATACTTGGTACTGTTTTCGATTCGAATAAAGTAAGGATGGTTATTGTCATAATTACATGACTTATGTCAATCTTGCCGCTATGTTGGAAATGTGGTAGATTTACATTCTTCGAAATATTTTAGACATCTTGTGATTGATGTATACACTTCATAACAGTACTACCATGTTATATATCATTTTGGATTATCATGCTTACTTATTGTGATAATGACATATGTGATTGATCGTGTTACATTGTATCTCTTTGTATATGATGAAATGTCAATCATGTATGATATGATGGAATTGAGCATGTGATTGATTAAGTATGATTTGGGATTGGGGAATGTCCTTCCGACATTTTTGTCCTTAGACATCGGAGGGAATAGTATGGGATGTTCTCTGAAAGTGTCCATCGACACTTTCCCAAATTATTGGATGACATACATAGGACTTGTCTAGATGTGTTGGCTAGGATGTCCTTGTCGTATCAGACCCGAATCGGAAGGGCATTGAGACCGAACGACCCTTGGTAGTAGTATGGTTTGATGGGCGCTCAAGACCGGTAACCAACCCGTGAGAGGACATAAATCATACTACGGATACTTGGAAAGGGCCATTTATTGGTAGGGTTGCAAATAGCTAGACTTGAGCTCACGCCCGCTCGAGACCGGTGAGTCATATCCGTGAGAGGAAGTGAGAGCTTCTGGTCTACTATTTGTGGATGACCAATAGGGTTGATGAGTCCGGTGAGTAATATCCGTGACTCTAGTGTGAAGGATACCGGAAAGGATCCCGGGATGGGAGGAATGGATGTATCTGGATCTGATATTATATGACTGGGTAGATGACTTGCATTGGGCTAGGCTTTACAGTGACATGCACCAATACAACCAAATGGAGGTGTGAGAGAGCGGTGACTTAAACCCCAGCCGTGGATTTGTCCCGAGGGATGCAGGACCCAATTCCCACCTGCTTGAGTGATTGAGACCTACCCAAAGAAGTATGGTGCTATGACTTAAAGCATGTCTACCATAGAGACTAGCATATGTAGAGTTAGAATCATATTTGCATCATTTGTCTCATATCATTTCACATCATGTTATGTGTGTATCATATGACTTGTGTATTATGGAATAACTGCCTTGCTGAGTTCTTTTGAACTCATTCCTTTCTATGCAATTGTTTTGTTAGATTTCTTTGTAGGTACCGAAGAAGCTAATGGCTCATACCTCAAGACGGACCAGGATCCCGCATACTACTCTGAAGGTCCTAGCCACTATGAGGGTTATGGTGAAGATACCGAGGGTGGTTACCCCCCGTACCAAGATTAGTCTAATCTTGGTGTGGGAAACGCCCTGCTTAGTTTCCTTTGTGTACACCTATGAGGACATATTGTATAAGACCGAGGAGACCTTAGCTTAGGCCTTTATGCTGTCAATTTTTGAACCTAGATCTGTAACTTTAAACATTCACTGATTTACGCCTTTGAATTTTTGGATTTGTAACTTAACTTTGTTTGACTACTTTTCGCTGCCACTGGGGGAGTGACTTCCGCTCACTCTCTCTCTCTTTTGGATTATATATACATTTGGTATCTTTTATTCCGCGCTCTAATTTTCTGTTTTATCTTATTCATGATTCTTTTATTATATGCTTTTACCTTGATTATTATTGTTCATGATTGTGTTATCGCGTATGTGGGAGGCATGGTTGCTCGATACTTGATCCTTGGGACTGTGGATCACATACCCGGGTATGCCTGGCAGGGTACCGGCTGGGTGGATGTGACAAAGTGGTATCAGAGCCCAAGTTCAAGTGAAACCCCAACCACATAAACGACAACGGAACATTCCCGAGTCATAGATCTAGAAGTGACTCTTGTATTCTTAGAGTGAGTAATAGATAACTCGGACTAGAAAATTAACTAATGAAGCATAAGTGAATGGTTGAATAATATACCATAATTATAATTTAACAAGCATCACTTAATGAAATAAAAAGAAAGTGAATAATGCACAATAATAAAGTGAAACAAAAGCGAATTTCATTAACTTAAGAAAGTTTTACATCAAGTTACATATGAAAAGCATAACTGAAATCCTAGTACAATAAGTTTATCTAGGAGACCGTCTCTGATCTCGAAGTGCCCTGACATCCTCAGAAATCTGTGTGAGTTAAGACTGCATATGATCCTGTCTGGACTCTATTTGTGCATGTCTCACCTCCATCCTCTCATACATCTACTCTGCCTTGACCTCCATCCTCTCCCGCATGGAAGTCATGGAAAGCATCTGTGCATATAAGTCTGGTGTCTCTGGAGCGGCATGTGATGGGGCCCCTACCTCAAAGTGTGGTGCAAGAATCCCCTGATCATCCTGACCGGCATCACGCATCTTTGCATCCCCTCCATCCTGATCATTAGAATCTGCAGCATCCTCAGACTCAGACTCATCCTCCAGACCTGGTGACCTCACAACACCATCTAGGTACATGAGTCCAATGGTCCTCGTGCCGATCGGATATCCCATGTCTCTGTCCGTCATCTCCTCACCATCGAATCCCACCTCAAAGTACCTGAAGATGCGTGTCAATAGGCGCCCAAAACAAAGATTCCTAGTACTCGGGCACTCTACTATATCGATCATGACATTCTGTACAATGTATGCCAGATCTATCTCAAATCCCATATAGATTTGATACATGAGCAAGGCATCCATCATAGAGACCACATGGTGATGTCTTGCTCTCGGTATGATGTTCCTCCCTATGATCCGTCCAATGACCCTAGCCAATGGAATCATCTCACCACTGATCCTAGGACGATACCACTGACGATCATCCCATAATGTAGTACATATCTCATGCAACTCGTATGGAAGTAAGTGTCTACTAAACTCCTCACCTCCTGATATCCACACACATGCATGCGGGTAATGAGGTACCCCAAAGATCTCTACTAGTGTGCGTGTAGAAAATCTAATCTAAGTCCCTCTTGTCACATCCCGCAGAATCCACCCAAGGATATACCCTATATGGATTACCCGGGGGAGTGATCCATAGCCCAAAAGATCAAGTTTAGGAACGATCATATCCATTTAGCACAACAACATAATCAAAAGCAAGAACAAATCATTATATTCCAGTAAATTAATAATAAAAGTCAAGAAAGGATCTCAGAAGGATCACTATAAAATATCAGAGTGTAGAATAACAAGATACCAAATCAAAAGACAACTGTAGAGTATAGCGGAAATATATCCTACCAAACATATGCGGAAGGTAGATCGAAATCTAAGTAAAGCTCTAAGCTAATATAAGTAAAATAAAAGTCTAGAGGAAATAAGAGGATCTAATCCACATCTTCAGTCGGCTCTTCTTCTTCTTCAGTCTTCATCTTCTTCACCCTTGGGTTATGCTCTTGAAGCTTTAGATCAGCATCTAGTGCACGATCCCATCGGCGAATAAGACGATGCCGGTTGCCATCAATAGGGGCCATCAACACAGTCCAAATCCGAGTGTTGACTGCCTCGTTACTCATTACCTTGTCCAAGGACTTCTGGAGCTGTACCATGTACGAGAAGGTCCTCCGTACCATGGCACAAATTCTCTTTCATACCTGGAATGTCATCTAAAACAAGTCCCCCGAAGGGTAAGCTCAGAACTTATCAAGTAAACCAAACACAATAAGCATCTTCACATGCATTCACAAACAAACATATGTGCAATGATATGAAACAATAAATGCAATATGCTTCTAACTCTATATATGTATGCTGGTCTCTATTGGCAGACATGCTTTAAGTCATAGCATCGTACTTCTTTGGGTAGGTCTCATCGCACAACGCCAGTTGGTAGTGGATCCTTCATCCCTCTCGGACAATCCATGGCTGGGGGTTAAGTCACCGCTCTCTCACATCACCATTGGTCTAAGTACTGGCACATGTCAAGGTTAAGCCTAGCCCAATGCAAGTCATCTACTCAGATACATCAACTCAGCTCTAGATACGTCCATTCCTCCCCTCTCGGGATCCTTTCCGGTATCCTTCACACTAGAGTCAGCATATTCCCTCTTGGACTACGGACTCATCAACCCTATAGGTCATCCACATATAGTAAATGGGAAGCTCTCATGTCCTCTCATGGGATGGTTACCGGTCTTGAGCGCCCATGAGCCCAAGTCTATCCATATGCAACCCTATCCATAAATGGCCCCCACAATGTGATTCTTGTCCTCTCACAGGTTGGTTTCCAATCTTGAGCACCCATGAATCCCTATTGCTACCACAAGTCATTCGGTCTCAATACCCTTCCGAATCGGGTCTGATATAACAAGGACATCCTAGCCAAACACTGCTAGACAGTCCTAGGTATGACAACCAATAATTTGGGAAAGCGTTGATAGGAATCTTCGGAGAACATCCCATACTATTCCCTCCGATGTCCAAGGACAGAAGTGTCAAAAGGACACCTCCCAATCCCAAATCATACCTAATCAATCACATCACATCATAATCATACATGTCACACCATAGTCCAAATCACATTCAACATCATTCATGATTCATTCCAATATGTAAATCACAATATTAACAACCTACTGTAATTGCAAAGGTAACATAATATAAAGAAAGTAAATCAACAGTAGCTAAATCATGCATTTGAATCATATCATAACAAGGTATGTAAATATGCATATTGTGAGTGGAATACTCACCTCGTATTCAACTTCGTAAACTTTGAGAAAGAGATCAATGGGCCAGTCCAAGATCACCAAAATAACCCTAAACAAACATGTATTGAACATAAGGAACAAACCCTAATGATCGGAGACAAAACGAAAGTAAAACAGAGCAAAACTGAGGCTACTGACTTGATTGGTCGATTGGTTGGTCTACTAGCCCAGTCGACCAATGGAATCAGTACGGAACTGCAAACACCAAATCGGTCATAACTTCTTCGTTTGAAGTCCGATTGATCCAAAATTCGAAGGAGAGCTTCCTAGAACATATTAGAACTATCTAGGATGGTCAAAGCATCAAGTCAAGGTCAAAATATAGGTTCTTGATTTGAAACAAGAAGTTAGGGTTTCAATCTTTATGTCCCATGGCTCTCATGGAAAGGCTAGGGTGCAATAAGGATTCACCCTAGGGAATAAAAGACAAGTAACCAAGTCAAGAAAAGCTTTGAGGATGATTCAAAAATCAATAAAGGGTTAAGGTTTCCAATTGAATATCCTCCCATGAAGGTTAACCTAGATTAGGTCTCCAGATAACCCAAGGTAGGTTCACAAGATGAAAGGGAATAATTTGCTTAGCAATTTGATAACAAGAAAGTCATTGAAAGAGTTTAGATTAACACAAATATAACCAATGTGGTTACTCTCACAAGAGAAGTTACCCAAGGGTTCCCTGAAGAATTTTCCAAGATTAGGGTTAAGGTCATTATGCTAATCATAAAACCTTAAGATTGGAAGGAGATCAATGAAGTGATGGTTGCTAACAAAGAATGCAGCATCATGTTCATAGTCTCATCACAGAGATTAACCATAGAAAAAGTAGATCTGAATATGTAGGAGAGATTACTAACCTTGCAAAAGTTCTTCGAATACACCAAGGAAAGCTTTGAGAGAGTCTTCCCACGTTCTCAGAGAGTTTTGGAGGCAGAGGATACTAAGAAACAAGAAGTGTGCTTAAATAGAAAATGAAAAACCCTAAAATTGGATTTTCTCGGATTTCTGGCCCTATTGGTCGATTGATTGGTCTATTGGCCCTAATCGACCAATCAGTCGACCAATGGAGACAGCAAGGCCAGAATGCATTGTTTTGGTCATAACTTCTTCGTTTGAAGTCTGATTGATCCGAAATTCGAAAGGGAGCCTCACACTAACATAGCAAGACTATCTAGCATGAATTGGACATCATCCATGGTCAAAAATCAGTACTTTATAATTTGGGAACATGAGTTTCTAAATTGGAAACAACATGGTTTTCTATAGCAAACTCACCATGGATTCAAGGGAAGAATTAGAGAGAACAAGGCTTCACTCTAATGGAATATCAAAAACATACCAGAGTCAAGAATTATCATAAGAATGGATCAATCATACAAGAGAAACAAGATCAAGCATGCATTCATGAAGATATCCATGATTCCTTGTAGAAAATCAAATAGGGAAATCATACCATCATAGAATTGAATGGATTCACAACCTTAAAGATCGTAGAAGAGTTGTTTGCAATGATGCAATACCATCTTCCTAATCACAACAAAAATAACTAAATAGAAAATCAAAAGAATACTAATACTAGAATGAGAGGAATCAAAATAGAAACTTACTAGAATGCTTATATCAATGATCAACATATAAGGCTATACTGACTAGAAAGAAAGGGGAATTTATTCAAATAGATGAAATACATTAGAACAGCATTAAAGGCTAAGTAGAATGATCATGATGTCCAAAACTCAATCAAAATCAATGAAGAATTGAGGAGATTCACCATGTGGTTTCAAGGAATGCATAGAGTGATTGAGGTTCACTCTAAGACATAAGGAGATTAGGGATAGGTAGTTACAGTAGTGTAACACCTTCTCCATAATCAAAACATCAAGTTAGAACAGTAAGAAGAAGAAACGAGAGAAGAAGGAGATAGAACACTGAAATCAAGGTCCAACTTCAAGGTGTAACATTAAACTAACCTTTCTTCACCCAAAACAGATAGGGTGTCCTTGCTAGGTTTGGGCTTGATTTCACACCTCTGACTCGCTATCACCAACTCCAACTAAACACCTTGACCCTCCTCGAATGACGTCAGATTGCTGTAAAACAGCTGAACTAACTCTAGGTACACCGGTAGATCCTCTGTGAATAGGTGTGTCCATCTCAAAGTGTCGAATCTCCGTCCGATCCGAAATGTCCTCAACTCTCGTATCTGTAACAGCTGTCCGTAATCTATACAGCAATGTTCGAAGTACACCTCGCAGAGATAACTCTACCAATGGAATAACAAAGCGGTGTCAATCTATCACCTCCGCTCGTAGCTGCATAGGTACCTAACCGCCACCTCTCCTGGCTCCTACTAACCTACCTCGACCCCGGCCTCCTTGTTCCCATCTCTCCATGATGTTTATACCTGTAGAAAAACATCAACAAGTCAACATTAGAAAATTACCAAAGGATTAGACAAGAAGGGCATTTTCGTAATTTTTCGGAAATTTTTTATTTTGGAAAAAATTAAAATTGAACATACTAGCATGTGCGTAATACCTTGAATTCCATGCTTATGAATTTTAATTGAAGAAAACCCATCAAAATCACGGCCTAAAGCGAAAATTTCAGCAAGCTAGAAAAGGAATTTTTGGCTTTTAGGTCAAAATTGGGGATTTTTGAAAACATCAAAATTGGTTGAAAATAATTGCTTGAGTACCTCTAGCATATCATTTGGAGCATGAAGCAACTGATTTGACGTTAAAATTCCAAGCGGTTTGGGAGTAATCGAAATTTTGCTAAATTTGGGGATTTCGGTTGCGTTAGCGAAAGCAAGTTGGTGTTTTGTGTTTGCTTGATGTTTAAGGTTTGTTTTTGCATGAAAACTATGGGATTATGTTACTAAGCATGCATGAACATGTTTCTAACCTAGAACAAGAAGTTAAACATGGTATTTTGAGAAATCTAAGTGAAGAAACCAACTTGAGAAGATGATGAATAGTGATTACCTTGCTTTGATGTGCAATGTGTGTTGTCTTGGTGTTATTGAAGCCTGAGATCACTTGGAATCTCTTTGGAAACACTTGCAAGAATGTTCTCCAGAGCCCTCTCACAAGAAAATGAGTTAGAAGTGAAGTATGAAGTGAAAAATGAAGTTTTAAAGCCATTTTCGTATGCTGTGTTAGCTTGGTAGACGGCTTTGTCGACTAACTTGGCGACTCGACTAGCTAAACATTGCATGTGAAATGTTGGTTTTTGGTGGAAATTTCAGATTTTTTTACCAATGTTTGATTGTTTGCTTACTTTATTAATGATTCTATGTATGATTTAAGCATTCTAATCATATGGTCAAGAAGTTATTGATGGATCTTCGAATTTTGATGTTGTTGTCTTTGATTTTGCAGAATGGTCCTTTTGAGAAATCGCCTTGTCGGTTCTGGTAGCACCGGTAATGAAGAAGTGCCTGTTGGGGGTCTTGACCAGCAAACCAAGAGAATAGCCATACCAATAATGGTGTTCCTAATGCCCTTGAGATTGGAAGTTTCAAGGATATTGCTAGTGTCATGACTAATATGATGCAGCAGTAGGCAGCCCAGTTTAATCAGATGATGGCGGGGTTCATGGCTCTTTATGAAGAGAATCGTGCTGGCAGGCAAGGGAACCCAAGTGTTACGGCCCCGTATATGGAGAGGTTCACTGGAACCCCGCATACTAGGTTGATGGAGAGTTTTCTGAAACTGCAAGTACCATCATTCACCGGTGTAACCAAGGATGCTCTATTCCCTAACAAATGGCTGAGGGAATTAGAGAAGGCCTTCCGGCACCTACATTGTTCAGATGCAAAGAAGTTCTTTTTGGCATGAAGCGAATGCATGGTGGACTTCGTCTCGCCCTATTCTTGAAGACCTCCATGCAGGTGTTGTTTTTGTGGGAAGTGTTTAAGGAAGCTTTCTATAAGAATTACTTTCCTGAAGCGGTAAAGGATGCCAAGGAAGCAGAGTTCATGGCATTGGTTCAAGGTTCTTTGTCTACGCTGGACTACCAGCAAAAATTTGAAGAGCTTTTCTTTTTCGCCCCTGATTCGATCAAACCTGACAATGCGAAGGTGAAGAATTTTTTCAAAGGACTATGGCCGTCGATAAAGGCATATCTCACCGTTCTCCCTCTCGAGAACTATGCCCAGGTAGTACAAAATTCTAAGAAGTTGGAAGAGACAGAAAGAGAAAAATGTTCGTGTCCAGAGGCCTTGGCAGCCAAGGAACCCTGGTTATGTTGACCGCCCTGATCGTTGATTTATGAGACCTGCACCATATCCCACTCCTACATTTCAGCCAAGGGGTGTTGAACAGAGTTCAGGTGTTAGTCATCCAGGCCAGCATAGTCAGCCTGGTGGAGTTAGACATGCGGGAGTTGTTTATCCTTCTCGGCCGGGGATTGCTAATCCTAGACATGCATTTCAGAGACCTCCTGCTGTAGCGACTCCAGTTGGACAGAAGGACTCTACTTGTTTCTTGTGCAAGCAGACCGGTCATTATGCTCGTTTTTTTTTCCAAAGAAGCCTTCTCAGCCTTATGCCCCAGTTGTGAAAAGTGCTACTATCCCTGCCCTCCCTCTGGCATAGTGTTCAGCATGTCTAGTGTTGAACAGGATCCTTTTCATGATGTTGTCACAGGTTCATTGTTAGTTGCTTCCTTTCTAGCATTTGTTTTGTTGGATACAGGTGCATCTCATTCGTTCATCTCATCTACATTTGCTTTGAAGACTAACCTAACACCCAAGTGTTTATCTAGTTGTTTGTTGATTAGTACCCCTGTTGGGTCTGTTGTAAAGCTAGATAGAGTGTTAGAAGAATGTCCTATGTTGGTTTGTGGAAAGAATTTGAAGGCAAGCTTAGTGTTGTTTGAGATGAAGGATTTCGATGTAATCTTGGGAATTGACTGGCTGACATCTCACAATGCTGTGATCTTGTGTTCTTCAAAAAGAATTCAGTTTCAAGTTAGTGAGAATTCGGTTTTTGAGTTCCAAGGTGAGAAGGGAAGGATTAGTAAGAAGACTTTGACCGCATTGATGCAAGTCTGTGCATTAGTGGAAAGTGCTTCACCCGGAAGCAAGGTCAAGGAAGGAAAGAAGCTTGAAGAAGTCAAGGTTTCTTGTGATTTTTCTGATGTGTTTCCAGATGATCTATCAGGATTGCCCTTGATAGAGAAGTTGAGTTTTCCATAGACTTAACTCCTGGAGCTACTCCGGTTCTAAAGCTCTGTATAGAATGGCACTTACCGAGTTAGAAGAGTTGCAAAGACAGCTGAATGAGCTCTTAGAGAGAGGTTTTGTACCGCCTAGTGTATCACCTTGGGGAGCTCCAGTCTTGATTGTGAAGAAGAAGGATGGTAGTATGCATCTATGTATTGATTACCGGGAGTTGAACAAGTTGACCGTCAAGAATAGATATCCGCTGCCCCGGATTGATGATCTTTTCAATCAATTGAAAGGTGCAACCATGTTCTCGAAGATTGATTTGAGGTCTGGATATCATCAGTTGAAAGTGAAGTCAAGTGATATCTTCAAGACAACGTTTAGAACAAGATATGGACATTATGAGTTTAGAGTTATGTCTTTTGGTTTAACTAATGCTCCTGCCATGTTCATGGATCTCATGAACCAAGTATTTCATGATGTGCTTGATAAGTTTGTGATCGTCTTCATTGATGACATCTTGATCTATTCGAAGAGTGAAGAAGAGCATGTGAAACACCTAATTTTCACATTGCAAAGGTTGAGAGAAAAGAAACTCTATGCTAAGTTTAGCAAGTGTGAATTTTGGCTCTCAAGGGTAGTATTTCTAGGCCATGTTGTTTCAGCTGAAGGTATTCATGTTGATCCTGAAAAGGAGCAAACTGTTGCCGATTGGGAAAGACTGAAACTTGTGACTGAAATAAGAAGTTTTCTTGGATTGGCGGGTTACTACAGAAGGTTTATTGAGAACTTTTCTAGGTTGGCTGCTCCTATGACTAAGCTAACTAGAAAGGAAGAGAAGTTTGTGTGGACCAAAGCTTGTGAGAAGAATTTCGAAGAGCTGAAAGTTAGATTGACAAGTGCCCCGGTTTTGACTATACCTGATAGCTCCGGTGGTTTGACAGTCTACATTGATGCCTCAAAGATTGGTTTGGGTTGCTTGTTGATGCAACATGGTAAGGTAGTGGCATATGCCTCTCGGCAATTGAAGAATTATGAGCTGAACTACCCCACTCATGATTTAGAGCTTGTCGTCGTTGTCTTTGCATTGAAGATTTAGAGACATTACCTGTACGATGAGAAGATAGCATCTTCACAAATTATAAGAGTTTGAAATACTTCTTCACCCAAAAGGAGTTGAATATGAGACAAAGGAGATGCTTAGAATTGGTCTCTGATTATGATTGTGACATCCAATATCACCCAGGTAAGGCTAATGTTGTTGTTGATGCTCTTAGCAAAAAAAGTCAGAAGAAAGTTTTGGACTTGAATGCTTTTAGTCAACCTTTGTTGTCTTCAATTGTGGGTTTTGGTTTGGAAGTTGTTTCTGAAGGTTTGGATTTTGTTCTCTCTACTATGATAGCGAGATCCACTCTTAGAGATAGAATTGTTTCTTTGCAAGGTTTCGATCAAGAGTTGAAAGAGAAGATTGAGAAGATTACCTTGAATCCCGAAATGGACCCTGATTTCAGTATGTCTGTGGATGGTACTTTTTTGTTTAGAGGTAGACTTTGTGTACCGGCTGTTGAAGAAATCAAGAAGGAAATATTGAAAGAAGCACACCAGTCAATCTTTACAGTACACCCTAGAAGTACCAAGATGTACAAGGACTTAAGGGAACATTTTTGGTGGATTGGTTTGAAGGTCAATGTTGAAGATTTTGTTGCCAAGTGTGAGACTTGCCAACGTGTGAAAGCCGTTCGTCAACCTCCATCTGGATTGCTTCAGTCCCTTCCTATTCCTAGTTGGAAGTGGGAAGATATCTCTATGGACTTCGTAACTAGCTTGCCTCGGACAAGTAAAGGTAATGACACTGTGTGGGTGATTGTTGATAGGTTGACCAAATCAGCCCATTTTATTCCTATGAAGATCACTTATACTTTGGATAAGCTAGCTAGGCTTTATGTAGACAATGTGGTTTGTCTGCACGGAGTGCCTGTCAGTATCGTCTCTGATCGTGATCCAAGGTTCACCTCAAGGTTTTGGTATGGTTTGCAAAAAGCCTTGGGAACCCAATTGAATCTGAGTACAGCTCATCATCCACAGTCTGATGGACAATCTGAGCAGACAATTCAAATCTTGGAAGATATGCTTAAATCTTGTGTGGTGGATATGGGTGGCAATTGGGATGAACACCTAGCTTTGGTTGAGTTTTCCTATAACAACAGTTATCAAGCAATAATAGGCATGGCTCCATTCAAGGCTTTGTATGGTAACACTTGTAGAACGCCTTTGTATTGGACTAAGACAGGTGAAAGAAGTGTCTTGGGTCCAGAAATGATTGAAGCTACAAGTGTGATGGTTGACATGATTAGAGAAAGGATCAAGTATGCTCAGTCTAGACAGAAATCTTATGCCGACAAGAGAAGAACCGATTTAGAATTTTCGATTGGAGAGAAAGTTTTCCTCAAAGTGTCACCTATGAAAGGGGTGATGAGATTCAATGTGAAAGGAAAGCTTAGCCCCTGTTTCATTAGAACTTTTAAGATTTTGGAAAAGGTTGGACCTGTCGCATACCGTTTGGCCTTGCCCCCATCTCTTGTTGGTGTTCATAATGTGTTTCACGTTTCAATGCTTCGAAAAACATATAGAGAACCCAGAACACATACTACAGCAAGTACCTGAAGGACTTAGTGCTGATCTTTCTTATGATGAAGGACCAGCCGAGATCCTAGACAAAAAGGACAAACAGTTGCGAAATCGCACCATTCCTTTGGTGAAGATTTGGTGGAAGAATCACACCCCGGAAGAAGCTTTCTGGGAAAAAGAAGAAGACATGAAGGAGAAGTTTCCTCATCTTTTTGGAAGCACAGATACGCTTTCAATTTTGAGGATGAAATTTCTTTAAGGGGGGAGAATGAGAAACCCAGCCCTATCCTAACCCTGACCCCGACCCAGATCCTTTGATGCTTGTAGGCCCGAAGACCCAGAGTGGTGGAAGAAGAGACTTGTGGGCCCTTGTAGTTGAAGATTTGGTGTATGACTCAGAGCCTATGGATTTTGACAGTGATGCCCCTTACTTGGATACACTGTCAGTATTCAGTGAGAAACTGCGCCTAGAAGAGGGGAAGCTTAGTTGAAGTACTTGATGCACTTTCAATCTTATTTCGAAGGTATTTCTCTAATCTAGACTTGTTGATTGACTTGTAGGAGAAAACCCAACTCAATTTGGATCAGTCTAGCCTTCCAATTCCCTACTTGAAGTTGCTGTCATGGCTTGGTCAACTGACCCAGTTGACCAGTCAATCGACCAGCAGATTATTAAATACAAAAATTTTATTTTCCTTGATTATTTTAAGCCTACATATTGGGACCTCGTGAATAGAACCCTACCCTAATCATTTGGACTCCAGAGAACGAGGAGTGAGCTTCCCAAGGCTATGTCTGGGAGTTTGTGAAGAATATTGGTTTCAATCATTGCATTTCATCTCCATTTGCTTCCTCAAGGTATCTCTCTCTCATCCTCTATTCTACTCATTCCTCTCCTCTTTCTTGTTGTCGAGACCATGACTAAAGTGCTGCAACCTTGCAAACAAACACTTAGTCATGTGTTTCCCCTTTCATTTCCATTAGTTTTCTTCCATTTCAATCACTAGCATTGCATTTCCATGAATTTCTTAATTCCAACATGTTTCTTTGATCTAAACCGATGTGTATGTGTATGCTGTCACATCCCCCCAGCCGGTACCCTAACTGGCATACCCGGGAGTGTGATCCACAGTCCCGAAGATCAAGTATCAAGGAAATCATCCTCCCACATATATAATAACACATTCATAAACAGGAAATAATCAAGGTTTAAATATTATAAACAAAAAGTTTAACTCAAGAAATGAATAAATAATATAATCAGAGTGCGGAAAATGATACCAGATATCCGAAGATATCAAAAGAAGTAAAGTGAGGCGGAAACTCACTCCACAAACATAGCGGAACGCAGTATGAAAGTCAAAAAGGAAATAACAACTGAAACAAATGTACTAAGAAATAAACTAGGAACAAGAGTCTTCTAGTCTATAAATAACGTCTTCATAAGTGTGGACTTCATCAACCCAATGAATCGTTTGTAACTCTATGCTGTTTTCAAAAGTAGTATGCAGCTTGATCTGCCGGGGGATCATCAGAGTAATCTTGATCGTCGCCAGTACCTTGCGTGTAATACGCATCATCGGCTTGCGCTTCACTGTACTCTGCTCGTCGTAATAATCTATACCTGCAGGATAATCTAACAAGAAAATATACAAAAAGGAATGAGTCTCGAAGAAACTCAGTAAGGCAAGTTAATCCATAACATCATAGATAACATGTGACAAAACATAACATGATGCAATGCAATATGAAACAGATAAAGTATGAATGCATCTAAACTCTATGTATGCTGGTCTCTATGGTAGACATGCTTTAAGTCATAGCATCGTACTTCTTTGGGTAGGCCAGTCACTCCCTCTCAGCCATCCTGGCATCTTGGGTCTGCCGGGTAATTGGGTAAAGTCCTCATCAAACCATGGTAGGGGATTTAGTCAACACACTCTCTCACAACCATTTGGCATAAGTACCGGCGCATGTCAGGGAAAAGCCTAGCCCAATGCAAGTCATCTAGTCAGTTATATCATCTCAGTTTCAGATACGTCCATTCCTCGTCCCTGATGATCCTTTTTGGTATCCTTCGCACTGGAGTCAGCGTATCCTATGGCACCGACCAACTCGGAATACAAACTCATCAACCCTATCGGTTATCCACATATGGTAAACGGGAAGCTCTCATGTCCTCTCACGGGTTGGTTACCGGTCTTGAGCGCCCATGAGCCCAAGTCTAGCCATATGCAACCCTCCAATAAATGGCCCCCACAATATGATTCCCGTCCTCTCACGGGTTGGTTACCGGTCTTGAGTGCCAGTGAATCACATTGCTACCACAGGTCGTTCGGTCTCAATACCCTTCCGATTCGGGGCTGATATAACAGGGGTATATCCTAGCCAAACACTGCTAGACATCCCTAGGTATGACAACCAATGATTCGGGAAAGCGTCGATGGGCATCTTCGGAGAACATCCCATACTATTCCCTCTGATGTCCAAGGACAGAAGTGTCAAAAGGACACTCCCCAATCCCAAACCAAACTTAAGCAAACACATTCTCAGATCAGCCATGACATATACAACCAACAGTTCATCATATACAAGAGAATGTAAAATCAAAATCAGATTAGGTAATAATAAGTAATTCATATAACATGAATAATGAAAAAGATAATATAAACAAGTGCTATTGTTCTCACAGTAAGAGATCATAATTAAATTACAATAACAGTAAGTAATCTCATAGTTTCATAAGGTAGAAACCAGAGAACAAGCAATCTATGTAGTTAAGGAAATAACTGTCCTTACCTTGATTATCGAAGAAGATGATCCAAAGATCAAAGTGAGCAACTCCAAACTTAGCAAATAAACTCCTAATAACCATAGATACAACATTAGGAAAGATACCTAAAAGATCAGAGAGCAAACGAATCAAATCGGGCGAAAAACGAAGCTACTGACTCCTTTGGTCGAGTGCTTGGTAGACTGGCCCAGTCGACCAAGCAAGTCAGTACGGAATTGTACAGACTGCTTTGGCCATAACTTTCTCGTTTGAAGTCGGATTGATCCGAAATTCGAAGGGGAACTTCCTAGGATGTATTAGAATCATATGGGAAGATAAAAACATCAAATCATGGTAAAAAAAATTGGGTTCTTGATTTAACCCAAGAAATTAGGGTTTCAACCTTTATGGCTCCCCAAGAAAGGTTATGATCACAAAATGAAAGGGAATTAATGATTTGCCAATTATAACAAGAAAATCATAGAAATTATAGTTTAGGTTAATGGAAACATTACCCATGAGGTTTCCTCGCATGGGAGGTCACAAAAGTTTTCCAGAAATCAAGCAAGGGTTAGGGTTTCCAGAAAAATATACGGCCAGGGTTGATATCATGATGATGATCATAGATCTCAAAGAAACGAAGGAGATCACGAAGGGATGGTTGCAAGGATGCAGCATCTACTTCCTGATCTCAATCAAGAACAAGATTGAAGAAAAGAAATTTGCAATGTTGAAGCGATTACTAACCTTGAATTGTAAGAACAGCGATGAGAGGCTTCAGATCTGCAGAGGAGTCTTCAAAATCACCAGAGAGAGTTTCGGAGAGGTGTTCTCACGTTCACAAAGTGTTTAGGAGGCAGCCATAACAAAGAAATACGAAGTAGGGTTTAAATAAAAGTGAAAAACCCTAAAATTACAAATTCTCGGATTTCACACCCCTTTGGTCGAGTGGCCCACTCGACCGAGGAGTCCACCAAGGCAGACAGTAAGGAATAATCAGGGATTTGGATGATCAAATGGGCTTTAAACCTTATGGGCTTTTGCATACACATCAAGTGACATGTCAAGTGCAAGGAAATACCTCCAAACCAAGTCAGATAATACTCCAAGTCCTTCAACTAATCTCATCTTCAGACAGCTGCAGCTTCCTTTCCAAATCTACACAGACATCCAAGTATGGAACTCCATCAACAACATCCATGGGTTCAGAGTCAAACACCATGTCTTCTACTGAGATGGCCCATAGTTGGCTTCTTCCTTTACTCAGGGTCTTCGAACCTAAAAACAACCGGGTTACCGGGTCAAGGTCAGGGTTAGGTTAGGGTTGGGTTTCACATTCTCCCCCCCTTAAAAGAAATTTCGTCCTCGAAATTGAGAGCGTACCTAAACTTCCAAAAAGTTGAGGAAATTTCTCCTTCATATCTTCTTCCTTCTCCCAAGAAGCTTCTTCAGGGGTATGGTTCTTCCAACGAATCTTTACCAAAGGGATGGTGAGATTCTGCAATTGCTTATCCTTCTTATCCAAAATTTCAGCTGGCTCTTCATCATAGGTTAGATCAGCACTAAGTCCTTCGGGGGCTTGCTGTAGAATATGATCCGGATTCTCAATGTATTTCCAAAGCATCGAGACATGAAACACATTGTGCACAACAGCAATAGACGGAGGTAATGCCAATCGATAAGCAACAGGTCCAACTTTTTCCAAAATCTCAAAAGGTCCAATGTAACGAGGGCTAAGCTTTCCTTTAACATTGAATCTCATCACACCCTTCATAGGTGAAACCTTTAAGAAAACTTTCTCCCCAACTTGAAATTCCAAATCGGTCCTTCTCTTATCAGCATAAGAATTCTGTCTTGACTCAGCAGACTTAATCCTTTCTCTTATCATATCGACCATTGCGCTAGTAGCTTCAATCATCTCCGGACCTAAGACTTTTCTCTCTCCAGTCTCAGTCCAGTACAAGGGTGTCTTACATGTGTTACCGTACAAAGCCTTAAACGGAGCCATGCCTATAGTTGCTTGATAACTGTTGTTATAGGAAAACTCAACCAAAGCTAAGTGTTCATCCCAATTTCCACCCATATCCACCACACAAGATCTAAGCATATCTTCCAAAGTTTGAATCGTCCGCTCAGATTGTCCATCAGACTGTGGATGATGAGCTGTACTCAAGTTCAATTGGGTTCCCAAGGCTTTCTGCAAACTGTTCCAAAACCTTGAGGTGAACCTAGGATCACGATCAGACACAATACTCATTGGCACACCATGTAGACGAACCACATTATCCACATAAAGCCGAGCTAGCTTATCCAGAGTATAAGTGATCTTCATAGGAATGAAATGGGCTGATTTGGTCAACCTATCAACAATCACCCACACAGTGTCATTACCTTTACTTGTCCGAGGTAAGCTAGTCACAAAGTCCATAGAGATGTCTTCCCACTTCCAACTAGGGATAGGAAGAGGCTGAAGTAATCCAAAAGGAGGTTGATGAATGGCTTTCACACGTTGGCAAGTCTCACACTTGGCAACAAAATCATCAACATCGGCCTTCAAACCAATCCACCAAAAATGTTCTCTTAAGTCTTTATAAATCTTGGTGCTTCAAGGGTGTATCGTGAAGATCAACTGGTGTGCTTCCTTTAAAATTTCTTTCTTGATTCCTTCATCAGCAGGCACACAAAGTCTTCCTCTAAACAATAAGGCACCATCCATAGATATACCAAAGTCAGGATCCGAATCAGGATTCAAAGAAATCTTCTGGATCTTCTCCTTAAAATCCAGATCAGAACCTTGCAGAGCAACAATTTTGTCTCTAAGGGTGGATCTCGCCCTCATAGCAGACAAAACAACTTCCGAACCTTTAGGGACAACTTCCAAACCAAAATTCGAAATTGAAGACATCAGAGGTTGACTCGAGCATTCAAGTCCAAGTAATTTTCTCACATCCACCCAGCCGATACCCCATTTGGAATACCTGGGATGTGATCCACAGTCCAAGGATCAATGATCTGATGTCCATGCCTCCCACATACACGGTAACACAATCATGAACAATAATAATCAATGGTAAAAACAACTAATATTAAATATCATGAATAAGATAAGACTAAATAAATCAGAGTGCGGAAGGCAATAACATTAAAGCATAATCATAAGGGTGAGAGAAGGTATGATAACCACTCTCTCAGAACAGTGGAAAAGAAGTGTGATAACGTCAAATACATGTCTATGTGTCAAAAGATAATCTCAAAGATAAGTTAGTTACAAGACCAATGGTTCCACAAATACACCAGGGGAATGGGGCACTATGCTAGGGTTTCTTCTATACTAATGGTAGTCTCCTCAACAGTATGGATGAAGTAAACCCAGCGCTGCCGCTCCCGCACAACTATGGGGCTAACCCTGGTGCGAATAATAATCCTCCTCGGCTCCAATATGCGAATCCTCACCGACGCCACTACCCGGAGGGTAGTATGTGGAATCATAGTCCGCCTCATAGGAGGTGCCATCGTAATCTTCGGTACCTGGAATGTAATCTAAAACATTTGCACAAAAGGAATGAGTTCGAAGAACTCAGCAATGAAGTTATTCCATAATTAGAAATCATACACATTCAGAACATATAATAATGCAATGTGATATGGAACATATGATGCAGATATGAGTCTAACTCTATGAATGCTGGTCTCTAAGGTAGACATGCTTTAAGTCAGAGCACCGTACTTCTCTGGGTCGTCAGTCACTCTCCCATTTCCATATCTTGGGAATGCCCGGGGAAGATCGGTAAAGTCATCAAAAACCATGGTAAGGGGAATCGGTCATCGCTCTCTCACATCACCATTTGGTCAAGTACTGGCGCATGTCACAGTAAAGCCTAGCCCAATGCAAGTCATCTACTCAGTCGGTCAAGTCAGATTCAGATACGTCCATTCCTCACCCCCGGCGATCCTTTCCGGTATCCTTCACACTAGAGTCAGCGAAATCCCGGATTTCGGACTCATCAACCCTATTGGTCATCCACATATAGTAAACGGGAAGTTCTCACGTCCTCTCACGGATTGGTTACCGGTCTTGAGCGCCCGTGAGCCCAAGTCTATCCATATGCAACTCTACCAATAAATGGCCCCTTTCAGGTATCCGTAGCATGGTTTATGTCCCCTACCGGATTGGCTACCGGCCTAGAGTGCCCATCCAACCATACACTACCATGCGTTGTTCGGTCTCAATGCCCTTCCGATTCGGGTCTGACACGACAAGGATGAACCTAGCCACACAACTAGACACTCCTATGTATGTCATCCAATAACTCGGGAAAGTGTCGATAGGCACCATCGGAGAACATCCCATATTATTCCCTCCGATGCCCAAGGACAGAAGTGTCAGTAGGACACCCTCCAATCCCAAGTCATACGTAAGCAATCACACATCAAATCTCATCATTTCTCATGCATCCAATGCATATTCATAATAGCACTCAAATCATGATATTGAAACGAATCATTATAAACATAAGCAAATCAAAATGATAGAGTAACACAACAAATGTATAAAGATTTAAATGTTACTGTTCTAACACATAGGTACCAGTATCATAATGATTGAAAGAAATTTAGGGATTTCATTCTTTGAACAAAGCATAGTTCAATATTTAATGACTTATATGTTTATGGATATAACCATCCTTACCTTGGATGAGTTGATGATGAATTGAGAATACCAAGAATAGTCCAATAGAAGTGTTAAGGCCCTAAACAAACATCAATAATAAGTTAGAAAAGGAGTCGGGAAGATCGGATGTCATTTGAGTCAAAACTGACCAAGGTTGCTGTCAGCAACAACTTTGGTCGATGGTTTTTGTCGATGGTATCGACCAAAATAATCCTCGGGCAGAATAGTGGATTTTGGGGATTTATGTCCGAAATGAGTCTTCCGGTGTTCGGATCAATCTGAAACTTGGAGGCATACTTAACAACAGTAGTAGGACACTATAAATCAATGAATTAACCCAATCCAATGGTCTAATTAAAAAGCCCCAATTTGAGCTATTAAGTTCAAGTGATAAACATCATGGCATGAGTTGGAATTGATTGCATTGATGAGGAATAGCATGCAATAGCTAGGGGAACTAATAGAAATTCGATTGGAATCATATGGCAATGTTAAACATGGACATAATACACTCCATAGCTCAGTTTGATATCAAATGGTATGATGTTAATAGGTAAATCATGGAATACATATGCTAGGCATGAGATATAAGCATTAGCATCAATGAATGGCTAAGGGAATCATGGATTGAGCATGTGTAGGCACTTGGAGTGGTGGTTGCAAGGTTGCAGCACCATTCCAAATGTCCCATCAGCAAGATGACAATAGAAAAGAATATGAAATGGTAGGATACAGAGTGGAATGAAGAGTCATACCTTAGTGTAGAAGATGAAGGCAAGAATCAATGATAAACTAAGTGTCTTTGATGAGATACCCTTCACACTAACCAAGGAGCTGCTTTGGGAAGCTCTCCCCACGTTCCCAGGTGAGAAAAATGATTGCAAAAGGCTCAAGGCTCGAGGTCATATTAAATAGAAAAGGAATATTCCATGGAATCATTAACTTGGCAGACTGGGACATTTTGGTCGATGGTCCTTGGTCGATGGTATCGACCAAAATGATCGACCAAAATGTTTTCAGCAGAAAACTCAGGTTTAGAACAGCAACTTCAAGTAGGGATTTGAAAGGCTATACAAGGTCAAATTGAGTGAGGTTTTCTTCCACAATTCAATCAAGAAGTCTAGTTTCGGGGAATACCTTCGGATTGTGCACAGGAGGTCATTTGGTACATCAACCATATTAATCTTCTCCGATGCGCAGACTTTCCTTAATCAGTGACAATGTATTTAAGCAAGGGGTATCATTGTCAATGTCCATGGGCTCGGTCTCCGAATCAAGATCATCAATCAGAATGGTCCATAAATCTCTTCTTCCACCGCTTCGGGTCCTCGGACCTGAATACAATAGTGGATCCGGGTCTGGGTCAAGGTTAGAATAGGGCTGGATATTACATTCTCCCCCCTTAAAAGAATTTCGTCCTCGAAATTTAAAGCGTACCTGTGCTTCCAAAAAGATGAGGGAACTTCTCCTTCATGTCTTCTTCTTTATCCCATGAAGCTTCTTCAGGGGTATGGTTTTTCCATCGAATCTTCACCAGAGGGATGGTGCGATTTCGCAACTGCTTGTCCTTTCTATCTAGGATCTCGGCTGGTCCTTCATCATAAGAAAGATCGGCACTAAGTCCTTCGGGTGCTTGCTGTAGTATGTGCTCCGGGTTTTCTAGGTATTTCCGAAGCATTGAAACATGGAACACATTGTGAACTCCAGCAAGTGACGGAGGCAAGGCCAAGCGGTATGCTACTGGTCCAACCCTTTCCAGAATCTCAAAAGGTCCAATGAAGCGGGGACTAAGCTTTCCTTTCACATTGAATCTTGTCACCCCTTTCATAGGTGATACTTTAAGGAAGACTTTCTCTCCAATTGGAAATTCTAAGTCGGTTCTTCTCTTGTCGGCATACGACTTCTGTCTAGATTGAGCAGACTTAATCCTTTCCCAAATCATGTCAACCATATCACTGGTAGCTTCAATCATCTCTGGACCTAAGACTTTTCTTTCACCAGTCTCAGTCCAATACAAGGGCGTTCTACAAGTGTTACCATACAAAGCCTTAAACGGAGCCATGCCTATCGTTGCTTGATAACATTTGTTATAGGCAAACTCGACTAAGGCTAGGTGTTCATCCCAATTTCCACCCATGTCAACCACACAAGACCTAAGCATGTCTTCAAGAATGTGAATTGTCTGCTCAGATTGTCCATCAGACTGTGGGTGATGAGCTGTACTCAGATTCAATTGGGTTCCCAAGGCTTTCTGCAATCCATTCCAAAACCTTGAGGTGAACCTAGGATCACGGTCCGAAACGATACTCACTGGTACTCCGTGTAGACGAACTACATTGTCCACATAAAGTCTAGCTAGCTTATCCAAAGAGTAGGTGATCTTCATAGGAATGAAATGGGCTGATTTAGTCAACCTATCAACAATCACCCACACAGTGTCATTTCCTTTACTCGTCCGCGGCAAGCTAGTCACAAAGTCCATTGAGATATCTTCCCACTTCCAACTAGGAATAGGAAGGGGCTGAAGTAATCCAGATGGGGGTTGGCGAACAGCTTTCACACGTTGGCAAGTTCCACACCTGGCAACAAAGTCTTCAACATCTGCTTTCAAACCATTCCACCAAAAATGTTCCCTCAAGTCCTTGTACATTTTGGTACTTCCAGGTGTCTTGTAAAGATGGACTGGTGTGCTTCTTTCAATATTTCTTTCTTGATTTCATCAATAGCGGGCACACAGAGTCTACCTCTAAACAATAAGGTACCATCCATAGATGTACTAAAAGCAGGGTCCATTTCTGAATTCGAGGCAATCTTATCAATCTTCTCTTTCAACTCTTGATCAGAACTTTGCAAAGCAACAATTCTATCTCTAAGGGAGGATCTTGCAGTCATGGCATAGAGAATACAATCCGAACCCTTAGGGATCACTTCCAAACCAAATCTTTCCATCGAGGACAACAAAGGCCGACTCAAAGCATTTAAATCCAACTCTTTTCTTTGACTCTTTCTACTAAGAGCATCCGCCACTACATTTGCTTTACCCGGGTGGTACTGGATGTCACAATCATAGTCAAAGACCAACTCCAACCATCTTCTCTATCTCATATTTAACTCCTTCTGGGTGAAGAAGTATTTCAAACTTTTATGATCCGTGAAGATGGCGATCTTCTCACCGTATAGATAGTGTCTCCAAATTTTCAAAGCAAATACAACAGCTGCAAGCTCTAAGTCATGAGTGGGGTAGTTCCGCTCATAATCCTTTAGTTGTCGAGAGGCATAAGCCACTACCTTTCCGTGTTGCATCAACACGCAGCCCAAACCAATTTTAGAAGCATCAGTGTAGACCGTCAATCCACCAGAACTATCAGGTATAGTCAGAACCGGCGCGCTTGTCAATCTAACTTTCAGCTCTTCGAAGTTCTTCTCACAAGAATCGGTCCAGACAAACTTCTCTTCTTTTCTAGTTAGCTTAGTCATAGGGGCAGCCAACCTAGAAAAGTTTTCAATGAATCTCCGGTAGTATCCTGCTAATCCAAGAAAACTTCTTATCTCGGTCACGGTCTTCGGTCTTTCCCAATCGATAACAGTTTGGACTTTCTCTGGGTCAACACGAATACCCTCGGCTGAAACAACATGGCCAAGAAACACTACACTTGAGAGCCAGAAGTCACACTTGCTAAATCTAGCATAGAGTTTCTCTTCTCTCAACCTTTGCAACGTGCGATTCGGGTGCTCCGCATGCTCTTCCTCATTCTTTGAGTAAATCAAGATGTCATCAATGAAAACGATTACAAATTTATCGAGTACATCGTGAAATACTTGGTTCATGAGATCCATGAACACGGCAGCGGCATTAGTCAAGCCGAAAGGCATCACTTTAAATTCATAATGTCCGTACCTTTGTTCTGAACGCTGTCTTAAGGATGTCACTTGACTTCACCTTCAGCTGGTGATATCCAGATCTCAAATCAATCTTTGAAAAGACAGCAGCACCCTTCAACTGATCAAAAAGGTCATCAATCCGAGGCAAAGGATATCTGTTCTTGATTGTCAGCTTGTTCAATTCCCGGTAGTCAATGCACAGACGTATACTACCATCTTTCTTCTTTACAAACAAGACCGGAGCTCCCCAAGGTGACACACTTGGCTGCACAAAACCTCTCTCTAAGAGTTCATTTAATTGAGTTTGCAACTCTTCGAGTTCGGTAGGTGCCATTCTATATGGGGCCTTGGATACAGGAGCCGCTCCAGGAATTAAGTCTATAGAAAACTCAACTTCCCTATTAGGAGGCAAACCTGATAAGTCATCCGGAAAAACATCAGGGAATTCACTAACAACTCTGACTTCTTCAAGTCTCTTCTTCTCTCTGACCTTGCTTCCAGACAAAGCATTTCCCCAAAAAGGCATGGACTTGCATTAGAGTGGACAAGGTCTTTTTGCTAAATCTTCCCTTCTCTCCTTGAAATTCGAAAACTGAATTCTCTTCTACACGGAACTGAATCTTCTTTGAGGAACATAAGATCACGGCATTGTAGAAGGTCAACCAGTCGATTCCCAAGATTACATCAAAATCTCTCATGTCAAATAATACAAGGTTTGCCTTTAGATCTCTTCCACAAATCAAAATAGAACAATCCTCTAACACTTTATCTAGTTTAACAGCAGACCCAACAGGGGTACAAATAGATAAATGACTAGATAAACATCGAGGTGTCAAGTTAGTTCTCAAGGCAAAAGTAGATGATATGAATGAATGTGATGCACCCGTATCAAATAATACAAATGCGGGAAGAGAAGCTACTAACAGAGTACCTGTTACAACATCGTGGCAGGGGTCTTGCTCGGTACCAGATATGCTAAACACTCTGCCCCGAGGGAGGGGCGAGTAGTAGCGGGAGTACTCTTCACTACGGGAGCTTGAGATTGCACGGACTTGTTGGGGCAAGAACAAGCATAATGGCCTGCTTGCTTGCGAGAGGAAGCAAGTAGTATCTTTCGGTCCAATAGGAGCTGCAGCGGGGGGGGAGGTCTCCGATAAGCTGGTCTAAGATTCACCATCCCAGGCCTAGGAGGATAAGTAGCTCCCTGAGGTCTGGCTCCAATGGACTGACCATAATAGCTCACAGGAAGGGAATTAGGATTCTGACCAACATGTCTCGGCTGAAAGGCGGGTGCAGGATAAGGAGTAGGTCTAGCAAAACGCCGATCAGTGCGGTCCACAAATCCAGAAGATCTAGGTTGCCAGGGTTTCTGAACTCGAGCATTTTCCTTTTCATTCTCTTCAAGCTTCTTCGAGTTTTGAACCACCTGAGCATATCCTTCAAGAGGCAAGACAGTGAGGTATGCCTTAATAGAAGGTCGCAAACCCTTGAAAAACTTTTTCGCCTTGGTTTCTTCAGACTTAATAGACTCGGGGGCAAAGAAGAAAAGTTCTTCAAATTTCTGCTGATACTCAAGCACAGACAAAGTACCTTGTACTAAGGCCATGAACTCGGCCTCCTTTGCGTCCTTTACAGCTTCCGGAAAGTAGTTCTTGCAAAAAGCTTCCTTAAACTTCTCCCAGGTAACGACACCACCATTCAAGGTCTCAAGGATAGGCCTAGTGGAAGCCCACCATGCATCAGCTTCTTGCTGAAGCTTCGCTCGCACAAAAACAACACCTTATGAGCATCAGAACATTGCAAATGTCTGAAGGCCTTCTCCAACTCACGAAGCCACTTGTTCGGAAAGAGGGTGTCCTTTGTTACACCAGTAAAGGAAGGTACTTGTAACTTTAGGAAACTTTCCATCAAACGGGTGTGGGGTGTCCCGGTGAATCTTTCCATAAGAGGGGCTGCGGCTCCAGAAGTTCCAATTCCGGCACGGTTTTCATTGCGAAGGGTAGCAAAACCAGTCATCATTTGATTAAATTGGGCAGCCTGCTATTGCATCATGTTGGTCATGATGCTGGCGATATCTCTAAAGCTTCCGATATTGGGGGCACCAGGAATGCCATTCGTGGTGTGGCTATCGTCCTGTGTCTGCTGATCAGAGCCCCCAGCAGGTGTTTCTTCGTTTCCGTTGCTTCCGGATCCGACAAAACGATTTCTAAGTAAGACCATTCTGCAAGGATCAAAGATAAGGATACCAAAATTTCAAATTTGACAAAGACAACTTGGCCAACGAATAGGATAACCAAATCATGATTAGAATTATCAATATAACAGTAAAATAAATCAGCATTGATCAAAATCCAAAGGAAATGAGTCCAAGAATCAAAAACTCCCAAAATAACCCAATGCAGAAAAATAAAGGATTTTAGTTGATGCTTTTGGTCGATGGTATCGACCAAAATGATCGACCAAAATAAATTTTGCGCGAAAAATCAAATTTAAAGGGCCCACTTCTCATTTCATTTTCATTTCTCACTCAACCATTTCGAGTTTAACAATGGAGAAAGCGATTTTCTAGGGTTTTCAAGAGTGCTAGGACTTGATTCAAGGCTTCAATCATTCTTGATAATCTCACTTGATCATCTACACAAGTAAGTTCTCTTTCTTTTTCTCTTTTCTTGTAAACTTCATTCACCATTGTTGTGTTCTTCAATAAAACTGAGTAATACTTGTAGCTAATGGTTAGAATCATACATATAAATGATTATAAACATGTTTTCATAACTTTTCAAATAAGATTGAGTTCCAAACACAAGATTGCATCCATTTTGGTTACCAAAACACTATTCATTTCACAAAAAACTCAACTTTACAAGCACTTGTCTCATTTTCAACCAAAAAGGAATTTTGACATGAAACAAATTTCTACAACACTGATCTACTAGGGGTAAAGTATTCCCACTCTCCATTCAGTCAAATTCCAATTTTTCAAAAATCACAAATGCAAGCCAAAAGAGGGATTTTTCTCTCTCTTACTTGCTGAATTTTCACTTTGAATATGCCAAAAAGATGGATTTTCACCAAATAAAGTATTCTAGCATGCTTGTATAGGTCTTATGCATATGTTAGAATGATCAAATCAAAATTTCACCAAAAATCGAATTTTCTGAAAATTTACGAAAATACCCTTCATCTAACAATCATACACTGAGACTAATCCAAATGATTTTCTTTCCTTGTTTCAACAGATACACCATGCCTAGAGGAGGGAGACGAGTAGACAGGGGTAGAGGACTTGTTCCCCGGGCTGAGGTCATAGACGAGGAGCATTTCACTACTCCTATGGCGGAGTTTCTATACGAGCATTATTTCCATGATATACCGATCGAGCACGGACGATTGGTGGATGTGGATGATTTAGAGGTATTTCGCATCCGAGAGAGATTAGAGGCTATGGATTGGCTTCACTTATACACTACGGCACAGCCAGTCTACCCAGATCTTATCAGATACTTCTATAGTAATCTGACTTACCGTATAGAGGATGATCCGAGGGATGGTTCTAGGATTGTCATAGATTCCATGGTCGGAGGTAGAGAGATCAGTTTCACTACGAGGACACTGGCTCGCATCTTAGATGTACCGATCGTACGAGATTCCAGTTGGTGGATTCCCGTTGGTACAGATATCACAGAGGTGCTTCTTCCTTATGAGGTATACGAGGTGTGCATGACTCTATGGGATGACATTGACTGTTATATGCCCCGGTGTGGTACCGCGATGCGTCCTTCAGCTAGAGTTATCGCTCGCATCGTCGGGCAAAACATCCTTCCGAAGGTAGGGCATCATAGCAAAGTGTCGGCGATGGAGGCATTGATCATTTATAGTATGTATACTGGAGTACAAATCGATTTAGCATACATCATGCAAAATGTCATGATTGATCGGATCGAGTTTCCTGGGGATAGGAACTTGTCTTTCGGTCGACTCTTGACTTGTATCTTTGAGTACTTTGGTGTGGACTTGGAGCATACACCTACGATTCAGGGTTGAGATTTAGGTGAGCCCATTTGTGCATGGTTGATCAGGAAGATGGGGCTCCAGGATGCAGTCAGATCAGAGGATGAGGATGATATCGATGATGCATCAGGAGATGACGACTCAGAGGATGATAGTACTGATGATGATGATGGTGGTGACGATGATGAGCATAGTGAGGATGATGATCAGGGTCATGATGAGGTTCCCGCTCCACGATTTACTGAGGTCGGAGGCCCATCACACAAGACTTCTGAGGCTCCAGATGTGGCTTCCCATCAGTCGTCGATTTACTCTATTCTTGAGAGGATCGAGGCTCGGCAGGAGAGGATGGAGTTACACATGTGCACCCTCAGTGAGAGGTTTGCACGATTGGAAGAGGAGTTCAGATCTAGGAGGGATCAGACAGATCGCAGGAGTCGTTCACCTACATAGACATCACTAAAAATTTTCTTTTATGTCATTATGGATGTATGTCTCTTTTTCAGACTTGTAAAAATTTCCCTATGAAATCAATGAAGTTCAGTTGTTTTGTTTATATTATTGTGTCTTATTCATGAGTCAAATTATGTTTCCATATTTTGGTTTCTAGTCCAGGTTATCTATTATTCACTTCTAGGAGCACTTGAGTCACTTTCGGATCTGTGACTCGGAATGTTCCGTCACCGTTTCTGTGGTCGGGGTTCCACTTGATCTTGGGCTCTGATACCAATCTGTCACATCCACCCAGCCGGTACCCCATTTGGAATACCCGGGATGTGATCCATAGTCCAAGGATCAATGATCTGAGGTCCATGCCTCCCACATACACGGTAACACAATTATGAACAGTAATAATCAATGGTAAAAACAACTAATATTAAATATCATGAATAAGATAAGACTAAATAAATCAAAGTGCGGAAGGCAATAACATTAAAGCATAATCATAAGGGTGAGAGAAGGTATGATAACCACTCTCTCAGAACAGCGGAAAAGAAGTGTGATAACGTCAAATACATGTCTATGTGTCAAAAGATAATCTCAAAGATAAGTTAGTTACAAGACCAATGGTTCCACAAATACACCAAGGGAATGGGGCACTATGCTAGGGTTTCTTCTATACTAATGGTAGTCTCCTCAACAGTATGGATGAAGTAAACCCAGCGCTGCCGCTCCCGCACAACTGTGGGGCTAACCCTGGTGCGAATAATAATCCTCCTTGGCTCCAATATGCGAATCCTCATCGACGCCACTACCCGGAGGGTAGTATGTGGAATCATAGTCCGCCTCATAGGAGGTGCCATCGTAATCTTCGGTACCTGGAATGTAATCTAAAACATTTGCACAAAAGGAATGAGTTCGAAGAACTCAACAAGGAAGTTATTCCATAATTAGAAATCATACACATTAGGAACATATAATAATGCAATGTGATATGGAACATATGATGCAGATATGAGTCTAACTCTATGAATGCTGGTCTCTAAGGTAGACATGCTTTAAGTCATAGCACCGTACTTCTCTGGGGGTCGTCAGTCACTCTCCCATTTCCATATCTTGGGAATGCCCGGGAAAGATCGGTAAAGTCATCAAAAACCATGGTAAGGGGAATTGGTCACCGCTCTCTCACATCACCATTTGGTCAAATCTTGGCGCATGTCACGGTAAAGCCTAGCCCAATGCAAGTCATCTACTCAATCGGTCAAGTCGATTCAGATACGTCCATTCCTCGCCCCCGGCGATCCTTTCCGGTATCCTTCACACTAGAGTCGGCGAAATCCTGGATTTCGGACTCATCAACCCTATTGGTCATCCACATATAGTAAATAGGAAGCTCTCACATCCTCTCACGGATTGGTTACCGGTCTTGAGCGCCCGTGAGCCCAAGTCTATCCATATGCAACTCTACCAATAAATGGCCCCTTTCAGGTATCCGTAGCATGGTTTATGTCCCCTACCGGATTGGCTACCGGCCTAGAGCGCCCATCCAACCATACACTACCATGGGTTGTTCGGTCTCAATGCCCTTCCGATTCGGGTCTGACACGACAAGGATGAACCTAGCCACACAACTAGACACTCCTATGTATGTCATCCAATAACTCGGGAGAGTGTCGATAGGCACCATCGGAGAACATCCCATACTATTCCCTCCGATGCCCAAGGACAGAAGTGTCAGTAGGACACCCTCCAATCCCAAGTCATACGTAAGCAATCACACATCAGATCTCATCATTTCTCATGCATCCAATGCATATTCATAATAGTACTCAAATCATGATATTGAAACGAATCATTATAAACATAAGCAAATCAAAATGATAGAGTAACACAACAAATGTATAAAGATTTAAATGTTATTGTTCTAACAGATATGTATCAGTATCATAATGATTGAAAGAAATTTAGGGATTTCATTCTTTGAACAAAGCATAGTTCAATATTTAATGACTTATATGTTTATGTATATAACCATCCTTACCTTGGATGAGTTGATGATGAATTGAGAATACCAAGAATAGTCCAATAGAAGTGTTAAGGCCCTAAACAAACATCAATAATAAGTTAGAAAAGAAGTCGGGAAGATCGGATGTCATTTGAGTCAAAATTGACCAAGGTTGCTGTCAGCAACAACTTTGGTCGATGGTTTTGGTCGATGGTATCGACCAAAATAATCCTCGGGCAGAAAAGTGGATTTTGGGGATTTTTGTCCGAAATGAGTCTTCCGGTGTTCGGATCAATTTGAAACTTGGAGGCATACCTAACAACAGTAGTAGGACACTATAAATCAAGGAATTTACCCAATCCAATGGTCTAATTAAAAGCCCCAATTTGAGCTATTAAGTTCAAGTGATAAACATCATGGCATGAGTTGGAATTGATTGCATTGATGAGGAATAGCATGCAATAGCTAGGGGAACTAATAGAAATTCGATTGGAATCATATGGCAATGTTAAACATGGACATAATACACTCCATAGCTCAGTTTGATATCAAATGGTATGATGTTAATAGGTAAATCATGGAATACATATGCTAGGCATGAGATATAAGCATTAGCATCAATGAATGGCTAAGGGAATCATGGATTGAGCATGTGTAGGCACTTGGAGTGGTGGTTGCAAGGTTGCAGCACCATTCCAAATGTCCCATCAGCAAGATGACAATAGAAAAGAATAGGAAATGGTAGGATAGAGAGTGGAATGAAGAGTCATACCTTAGTGTAGAAGATGAAGGCAAGAATCAATGATAAACTAAGTGTCTTTGATGAGATACCCTTCACACTAACCAAGGAGCTGCTTTGGGAAGCTCTCCCCACATTCCCAGGTGAGAAAAATGATTGCAAAAGGCTCAAGGCTTGAGGTCATATTAAATAGAAAAGGAATATTCCATGGAATCATTAACTTGGCAGACTGGGACATTTTGGTCGATGGTCCTTGGTTGATGGTATCGACCAAAATGATCGACCAAAATGTTTTCAGCAGAAAACTCAGGTTTAGAACAACAACTTCAAGTAGGGATTTGAAAGGCTATACAAGGTCAAATTGAGTGAGGTTTTCTTCCACAATTCAATCAAGAAGTCTAGTTTCGGGGAATACCTTCGGATTGTGCACAGGAGGTCATTTGGTACATCAACCATATTAATCTTCTCCGATGCGCTGACTTTCCTTAAACACTGACAATGTTTTTAAGCAAGGGGTATCATGTCAATGTCCATGGGCTCGGTCTCCGAATCAAGATCATCAATCAGAATGGTCCATAAATCTCTTCTTCCACCGCTTCGGGTCCTCGGATCTGAATACAATAGTGGATCCGGGTCAGGGTCAAGGTTAGAATAGGGCTGGATTTTACAACTTTCTTCTGACTTTTCCTGCTAAGAGCGTCCACAACCACATTCGCTTTACCAGGGTGATACTGAATGTCACAGTCATAATCAGAGACCAATTCCAACCATCTTCTTTGTCTCATATTTAACTTCTTTTGGGTAAAGAAGTACTTCAAACTTTTATGATCCGTGAAAATAGTGATCTTCTCACCATAGAGGTAATGTCTCCAAATCTTCAAAGCAAAGACAACAGCGGCAAGCTCTAAGTCATGAGTGGGGTGATTCCGCTCATAAACCTTCAATTGCCGGGAAGCATAGGCTACGACCTTACCATGTTGTATCAGAATGCAACCCAAACCAATCTTAGACGCATCAGTGTAGACTGTCAAACCACCGGAATTATCAGGTATAGTTAAAACCGGAGCATTGTCAATCTAACCTTCAATTCTTGGAAATTCTTCTCACAAACGTCAGACCAAACAAACTTCTCTTCCTTTCTAGTCAGCTTAGTCATAGGAACAGCCAACCTAGAAAAATTCTCAATAAACCTTCTGTAGTAGCCTGCCAAACCCAGAAAACTTCTTATTTCCGTTACAGTCTTCGGTCTTTCCCAATCAGTAACTGCTTGTACCTTTTCGGGATCAACGCGAATACCTTCAGCAGAAACCACATGGCCGAGGAATACCACACTCTTGAGCCAGAAATCACACTTGCTAAACTTAGCGTAAAGCTTCTTTTCTCTTAGTCTTCGCAAAGTGAAATCTAGATGCCTTGCATGCTCTTCTTCACTCTTTGAATAAATCAGGATATCGTCAATGAAGACTATCACAAACTTATTGAGCACATCGTGAAAGACTCGGTTCATGACATCCATGAACACAGCAGGAGCATTAGTCAATCCGAAAGGCATAACTCAAAACTCAAAATGATCATACCTTGTTCTAAAAGTCGTCTTGAAAATATCACTTCACTTCACTTTCAACTGGTGATATCCAAACCTTAAATCAATCTTTGAGAGCACTGCTGCACCCTTCAACTGATCAAAGGGATCATCAATTCGGGGCAACGGGTATCTATTCTTAATGGTCAACTTGTTCAACTCATGGTAATCAATGCACAGACACATACTACCGTCCTTCTTCTTAACAAACAAGACAGGAGCTCCCCAAGGCGAAACACTAGGTCGAATGAAACTTCTATCCAAGAGTTCATTCAACTTCTTTTCCAACTCAACCAACTCAATGGGAGCCATTCTATATGGAGCCTTGGATACCGGGGCAGCACCAGGGATTAGATCAATAGAAAATTCCACTTCTCTATCAGGTGGCACGCCTGACAGATCTTTAGGAAAAACATCAACGAAGTCACATACAACGCCAACTTCTTCTACTTTCTTTCCTTTCTTAAACTTTCCTTCAGATGGCAAACCTTCAACTAATGCATAGACTTGCATCGGTCAGCATAACGTCTTCTTACCAATTCTTCCTTTCTCACCTTGGAATTCAAACATTGAACTTCCACTAATCCGAAATTGAATTCTCTTCGAAGAACACAAAATTACAGCATTATGGGTAGTCAACCAATCAATACCCAAAATGACATCAAAATCCTTCATATCCAACAGTACAAATTTGGCTTCCAAATTCTTCCCACCAACCAAAATAGGACACTTAACTAATCCTTTATCTAGTTTCACAACAGGTCCAGTAGGAGTACAAATCTATAAACAACTAGATAAAATCTTAGGTTCCAAATCAATCTTCTTGATAAAAGTAGACGATATGAAAGAATGAGACACACCCGTATCAAATAACACAAATGCAGGAATAGAAGCAACAATTAAAGTACCCGTAACCACTTCATGATTCGCATCCTGTTCAGCACCGTAATATCTGAACACTCTTCCGAAGGAGGAACAGGAGCATTCTTCACTACAGGAGCAGACTGTTGAACAGACCTCTTTGGACAACCACGAGCAAAGTGACCAAGCTGCTTACAGAGAAAGCAAACAGGATTGCTAAGTCCAACAGAAACAGGTGCAACCAGAGGCTTCTAATCCAAAGGCCTAGGAATAGCATTCATGGGCCTAGCATTCACATTCAACGGCGGCCGATTCCCACCAAACTGACCAGACTAGCCTGGTTGCTGAAATCCAGGTCTTTGACCTACACTCCTAGACTGAAAAGCAGGAGTAGGGTAAGGCGTAGGTCTCACAAAACGTCGATCAGTTTGATCCACAAATCCAGGATTCCTTGGCTGCCAGGGTCTTTGCACTCTAGCATTCTCTTTCTCAGTTTCTTCCAGCTTCTTGGCATTCTGCACCACCTGGGAATAACTTTCAATTGGCTGAATGGTGAGATATGCCCTGATTGCAGGTCGCAATCCCTTGAAAAATTTCTTCGCTTTGGCAATATCAACCTTCAAAGAGTCTGGAGCAAAGAAGTGAAGCTCTTCAAACTTCTGTTGGTATTCCAACACTGACAAAGATCCTTGAGTAAGAGCCATAAACTCAGCTTCCTTCGCATCCTTCACAGCTTCCGGGAAGTAGTTCTTGCAAAAAGCTTCCTTGAACAAATCCCACGACACAACGCCAGCATGTAAACCTTCCAAAGCAGGCCGGGTGGAAGTCCACCAAGCATCAGCTTCATGTTGCGATTTCTGCTCGGCAAACAAAATCTTCTGGGCTTCCGTACATTGCAAATGACGAAAAGCTTTTTCCAACTCACACAGCCACTTGTTAGGAAACAAGATATCTTTGGATACTCCAGTGAAGTTAGGAACTTGCATCTTCAGAAAACTCTCCATCAAACGAGTATGAGGAGTTCCAGCTAATCCACCCGCATTCAAAACTGCGGCATGAGGATTTCCATTGACACTAGCACGAGTCTCATTATGCAGAGTCATGAAACCGGTCAACATCTGGTTGAACTGAGTTGCTTGCTGCTGCATCATATTACCCATAATATTTGCAATATCACGAAAACTTCCGACATTCGGAGCATCGGGAACATCACGAGTACCTTGGTCACCAGTGTTAGTCTGCTAATCATGACCACCAATTGGCATCTCGTCACTTCCGTGATCACTGGATTCACCACGACCACTTCTTAACGTAACCATTCTGCAAAAACTGAAATGTCAAAAACACCGAATTTTGAGGTTTCAACATAATCCACAAGTCCAAATGATTAAGAATCTTAAATCATGCTTAAATACACCCATTTAGTCATCAAACAATAAATCATTGGACAAAAACCACATTTTTCCAAAATCCAGCAGCACTTGGGGCTACTGGGTCCTTTGGTCGAGTGCTTGGTCGAGTGCCCAGTCGACCAATGAGTCAACCAAAGCTCACAGCACGCGAAAAATAGGTTTTAAGTGCTAAAAACCCATTCCAAACACACTTCAAACCTTGCACACTTGAGAGGGGACTCTAGAGGAGAGGTACTAAGGCATTCCTAAGTGTTTTCCAAGTAGTTTGGTGCTTCAACAACAACACTACAACACTCAACAACTTCACACAAGGTAAATCTTCATTCCCATCTCATTTTCATCTTTTAAATCTTGAAATTTATCCAAAAACCATGTGTTGCTTGAATCTAATGCTAGGAATCATGCTTAGGAACACTTATAAAAATGTTCCCTAGGTTTTTAGCACAATACCATGCTTAAACAACAAGTTCTACAACAATCTAGCACTTCTCAGATCGCTTTCGTACCGAAATCGTTAACTTTAGAAACTTCGATTTCTCTCAAACCACTTGGAGTTTTCGCATGAAATCAATGCTACACACTCAAAATGATATTGTGAATGTGAACATGTACTTTGATTTTACCAATTCCAAAATTTTCAAAAATCCAATTTGACCTAGAATGCAAAATCCCCAAATTCCTTCTTGCTGAATTTTTAACTTTAGACCAAGATTTCGATCGATTTTCTTCCAGTGAACTTCATAGACATGCATTCCAAGTATTCCGCACATGCTAGTATGCTCAATTTACATTTTCCCCAAATTTCCAATTTTGATGAAAATTACGAAAATGCCCTTCTAGCAGAATTTTCAAAATAATACTAACATGCAATGTCTCTTATCTTTTCCAACAGACATCACACCATGCAGAGAGGTGGACGAGGCAGAGGCAGGATAGTTGGAGCTAGGCGAGGCAGAGGTAGAGTTCCAGCTCAGCCTAGAGCAGAGGTCAACCGACTCGATCTCTTCGACACACCACAGGTAGAGTTCCTGTACGAGGCATACTTCGAGTACTGCCACATGGAGTACAAGAGAATTCTTCACTTGCGAGAGCTTCGGGTCTTCCAGATTCGATAGCGATTTGACACACAAGCATGGACTCATCTCTTCACAGCAGACTTACCCGTCTATCCTGAGCTAGTGAGGTTGTTCTTCAGCAACCTTACATCCGTCGAGGAGGCTAGAGGACAGGGTCGTCCTTTCAGACTCGTTATCGAGAGTAAGGTCAGAGAGACACAGATCCGCTTCTCCACTAGGGATCTGGAACACATTCTCCATGTACCACACTATCCACGACAGTGCTTATGGATACCGATCGGGGCAGAGATAGACCAATTCTTGATGCCATACGAGCTTCATGAGATATGCGCCACTCTCTGGGATGACACAGAGTGCTAACTTCCGCGAGACAGTGGACAGATGACAGATTCAGCTAGGATCATCGGTCACATCGTCGGCCGAAACATCATGCCGAAGGCCGGACATCACAACCAGGTTTCTGTGATGGAGGTCGTAGTCATCTATCGCATCTACACAGGATTTCAGATAGACCTGTCCTACATCATCCAGCAGGTCATGATAGATCTGGTGGCACATCCTGGTATGAGGAACCTTTGCTTCGGGAGATTACTGACATTGATCTTCCGACACTTCGGGGTTAGTTTGGAGAATACAGAGGAGCTTACTATATCACTGGGATATGCCATTGGGAATGTAATATCCAGCCCTATTCTAACCTTGACCCTAACCCAGATCCACTGTTGTATTCAGGTCCGAAGACTCGAAGCGGTGGAAGAAGAGATTTATGGACCATTCTGATTGAAGATCATGATTCGGAGACTGAGCCCATGGACATTAACAATGATACCCCTTGCTTAAATGCATTGTCAGTGTTTAAGGAAAGTCTGCGCATCGGAGAAGATTAATATAGTTGATGTACCAAATGACCTCCTGTGCACAATCCGAAAGTATTCCCTGAAACTAGACTCCTTGATTGAATTGTGGAAGAAAACCTCACTCAATTTGACCTTGTATAGCCTTTCAAATCCCTACTTGAAGTTGCTATTCTAAACCTTAGTTTTCTGCTGAAAATATTTTGGTCGATACCATCGACCAAGGACCATCGACCAAAATATCCCAGTCTGCCAAGTTAATGATTCCATGGAATATTCCTTTTCTATTTATTATAACCTCGAGCCTTGAGCCCTTTTGCAATCATTTTCTCACCTGGAAACGTGGGGAGAGCTTCCCAAAGCAGCTCCTTGGCTAGTGTGAAAGGCACCTCATCAAAAACTCTTTGTTTATCATTGATTCTTGTCTTCATCTTCGACACTAAGGTATGAATCATCATTCCACTCTCTACCCTACCATTTTCTACTCTTTTCTATTGCCACCTTGCTGATGAGACATTGGGAATGGTGCTGCAACCTTGCAACCACCACTCCAAGTGTCTACTCATGTTCAATCCATGATTTCCTTAACTATTCATTGATGCTATGCTTCTACCTCATGCCTAGCATATGTATTCTATGATTTATCTATTAGCATCATGCCATTTGGTACCAAACTGAGTTGTAGGATGTATTATGTTCATGTTTAACATTGCCATATGATTCCAATCGAATTTCTATTAGTTCCTCTAACTATTACACGCCATTCCTCATCAATGCAATCAATTCCAACTCATGCCATGATGTTTATCACTTTAACTTGATAGCTCAAATTGGGGATTTTTGTTTAGACCATTGGATTGGGTAAATTTCTTGATTTATAGTGTCCTACTATTGTTAAGTATGCCTCCAAGTTCCAGATTGATCCAAACACCGGAAGACTCATTTCGGATGAAAACCCCCAAAATCCACATTTCTGTCTCGAAGGAAATTTTGGTCAATCCTTTTGGGCGATACCATCGACCAAAGACCATCGACCAAAATGTTGGCAGACAGCAACCTTGGCCAATTTTGATCCAATTAACATCCGATCTTCCCGACTTCTTTTCTAACTTATTATTGATGTTTGTTTAGGGCCTTAACAATTCTATTGGACTATTCTTGGTATTCTCAATTCATCATCAATTCATCCAAGGTAAGGATGGTTATCTCCATAAATATATAAGTCATCAAGTATTGATTTGTGTTTTATTTAAAGAATGAAATCTCTTAATTTTCTTTCAATCATTATAAGACTATTACATATGTGTTAGAACAGTAGCATTTAAATCTTTATACTCTTGTTGTGTTACTTTATCATTTTGATTTGCTTATGTTTATAATGATTCGTTTCAATATCATGATTTGATTATTATTATGGATATGCATTGGATGCATGAGAAATGATGAGATTGGATATGTGATTGCTTACTTATGACTTGGGATTGGGGGGTTTCCTACTGACACTCCTGTCCTTGGGCATCAGAGGGAATAGTATGGGATGTTCTCCGATGGTGCCTATCGACACTCTCCTGGGTTATTGGATGACATACATAGGACTGTCTAGTTGGGTGGCTAGGTTTATCCTTGTCGTGTCAGACCCGAATCGGAAGAGCATTGAGACCGAACAACCCGTGGAAGTGTATGGTTGGATGGGCGCTCTAGGTCGGTAACCAATCCGGTAGGGGACATAAACCATGCTACGGATACTTGAAAGGGGCCATTTATTGGTAGAGTTGCATATGGATAGACTTGGGCTCACGGGCGCTCAAGACCGGTAACCAATCCGTGAGAGGACGTGAGAGCTTCCCGTTTACTATATGTGGATGACCAATAGGGTTGATGAGTCCGAAATCCGGGATTTCGCTGACTCTAGTGTGAAGGATACCATAAAGGATCGCCAGGGGCAAGGAATGGACGTATCTGAATCTGACTTGACCGACTAAGTAGATGACTTGCATTTGGCTAGGCTTTGCTGTGACATGCGCCAGTACTTGACCAAATGGTGATGTGAGAGAGCGGTGACCGATCCCCTTACCACGGTTTTTTTTTATGACTTTACCGATCTTCCCCGGGCATTCCCAAGATATGGAAATGGGAGAGTGACTGATGACCCATAGAAGTACGGTGCTATGACTTAAAGCATGTCTACCCTAGAGACTAGCATTCATAGAGTTAGACTCACATTTGCATCATATGTTCCATATCGCATTGCATTATTATATGTTCTGAATGTGTATGATTTCTAATTATGGAATAACTTCCTTGCTGAGTTCTTCGAACTCATTCCTTTTTGTGCAAATGTTTTAGATTATATTTCAGGTACTGAAGACTACGATGGCACCTCCTTTGAGGCGGACTATGATTCCACATACTACCCTCCGGGTAGTAGCGTCGGTGAGGATCCGTATATTGGAGCCTAGGAGGATTACTATCCGTACCAGGGTTAGCCCCACAGTTGTGCGGGAGCTGCAGCGTTGGGTTTACTTCATCCGTACTGTTGAGGAGATTACCATTAGTATAGAAGAAACCCTAGCATAGTGCCCCATTCCCCTGGTGTATTTATGGAACCTTTGGTCTTGTAACTAACTTATCTTTGAGATTATCTTTTGACACTTGGACATGTAATTGACATTATCACACTCTTTTCCTCCCCCCCCCGGGGGGGTGTTTTTCTTCCCCCCCCCCCCCTTTTGTTTTTGCTTTTTCTTTTTTTTTTTTTTTTTCCCCCCTTTTTTTTTTTTTTTTTTTTTTTTTTCTTGTTCTTTTTTTTTCCCTTTTCCCCTGATTATTCTGTTCATGTGCCGTGGAGGGGAGGGGCCCGACTACTAATTTAGGTGCTCCGGCTGGGATGAGATTGATGACTTCCATGCTAGAGAGGATGGAGGATGAGGTGGAGGCCAGCGAGGGGGGAGCGGCCAGATCAGATGTATGAGAGGATGGGGTGCAGGCGGCAAGATAGGATAGAGTCTGCGGATTTGGTGCTAGATGAGATTGATGACTTCCATGCTAGAGGGATGGGGCGAGGACTGTGAGAGGATGGGCCGCGATGGATAGAGTCACAGAGCGAGACTCGAGGATCGAGAGGAGATCACCTAGATAGATTGTACTTAGGATTTCCCTTTATGCTTTTCAGATGTAAACTTTTTTTTAAAGTTAATGAAGTTCTTTTTGTTTCACTTTATTAATTTTCTTTTATTGCTTATATGATATTTGTTCAAATATAATTATTGTGCATTATTCAGAAATATTCAGTTATGCTTCATTAAACAAGTTTCTAATCCAAGTGTTCTATTATTCACTTCTAAGAGTAGATGAGTCACTTCTGGATCTATGATTCAGGAATGTTTTGATACTGTTTTCTGTGGTTAGATTTCCTTGAACCTGGGGCTCTGATACCACTCAGTCACATCCCCCCAGCCGGTACCCTAACTGGCACACCCGGGAGTGTGATCCACAGCCCCGAAGATCAAGTATCGAGGAAATCATCCTCCCACATATACAATAACATAATCATAAACAGGAAATAATCAAGGTTTAAATATTATAAACAAAAAGTTTAACTCAAGAAATGAATAAATAATATAATCAGAGTGCGGAAAATGATACCAAATATCCGAAGATATCAAAAGAAGTAAAGTGAGGCGGAAACTCACTCCACAAACATAGCGGAACGCAGTATGAAAGTCAAAAAGGAATAACAACTGAAACAAATATACTAAGAAATAAACTAGGAACAAGAGTCTTCTAGTCAATAGATAACGTCTTCATAAGTGTGGACTTCATCGACCTAATGAATCCTTTCTAACTCTATGTTGTTTTCAAAAGTAGTACGCAGCTTGATCCGCCGGGGGATCATCAGAGTAATCTTGATCGTCGCCAGTACCTTGCGTGTAATACGCTTCATCAGCTTGCGCTTCATTGTACTGCTCCTCATAATAATCTGAACCTGCAGGATAATCTAACAAGAAAATATACAAAAAGGAATGAGTCTCGAAGAAACTCATAAGGCAAGTTAATCCATAACATCATAGATAACATGTGACAAAACATAACATGATGCAATGCAATATGAAACAGATAAAGTATGAATGCATCTAAACTCTATGTATGCTGGTCTTTATGGTAGACATGCTTTAAGTCATAGCACCGTACTTCTTTGGGTAGGTCAGTCACTCCCTCTCAGCCATCCTGGCATCTTGGGTCTGCTGGGTAATTGGGTAACGTCCTCATCAAATCATGGTAGGGGATTTAGTCAACACACTCTCTCACAACCATTTGGCATAAGTACCGGCGCATGTCCGGGAAAAGCCTAGCCCAATGCAAGTCATCTAGTCAGTTATATCATCTCAGTTTCAGATACGTCCATTCCTCGTCCCTGATGATCCTTTCCGGTATCCTTTGCACTAGAGTCAGCGTATCCTATGGCACCGACCAACTCGGAATACGGACTCATCAACCCTATAGGTTATCCACATATGGTAAATGGGGAGCTCTCATGTCCTCTCACGGGTTGGTTACCGGTCTTGAGTGCCCATGAGCCCAAGTCTAGCCATATGCAACCCTCTAATAAATGGCCCCCACAATATGATTCCCGTCCTCTCACAGGTTGGTTACCGGTCTTGAGCGCCCGTGAATCACATTGCTACCATGGGTCGTTCGGTCTCAATACCCTTCCGATTCGGGTCTGATATAACAGGGGTATATCCTAGCCAAACACTGCTAGACATCCCTAGGTATGACAACCAATGATTCGGGAAAGCGTCGATGGGCATCTTCGGAGAACATCCCATACTATTCCCTCCGATATCCAAGGACAGAAGTGTCAAAAGGACACTCCCCAATCCCAAACCAAACTTAAGCAAACACATTCTCAGATCAGTCATGACATATACAACCAACAGTTCATCATATACAAGAGAATGTAAAAGCAAAATCAGATTAGGTAATAATAAGTAATTCATATAACATGAATAATGAAAAAGATAATATAAACAAGTGCTATTGTTCTCACAGTAAGAGATTAGAATTAAATTACAATAACAGTAAGTAATCTCATAGTTTCATAAGGTAGAAACCAGAGAACAAGCAATCTATGTAGTTAAGGAAATAACTGTCCTTACCTTGATTATCGAAGAAGATGATCCAAAGATCAAAGTGAACAACTCCAAACTTAGCAAATAAACTCCTAATAACCATAGATACAACATTAGGAAAGATGCCTAAAAGATCAGAGAGCAAACGAATCAAATCGGGCGAAAAACGAAGCTACTGACTCCTTTGGTCGAGTGCTTGGTAGACTGGCGTAGTCGACCAAGCAAGTCAGTACGGAATTGTACAGACTGCTTTGGCCATAACTTCCTTGTTTGAAGTCGAATTGATCCGAAATTCGAAGGGGAACTTCCTAGGATGTATTAGAATCATATGGGAAGATAAAAACATCAAATCATGGTAAAAAAATTGGGTTCTTGATTTAACCCAAGAAATTAGGGTTTCAACCTTTATGGCTCCCCAGGAAAGGTTATGATCATAGAATGAAAGGGAATTAATGATTTGCCAATTATAACAAGAAAATCATAGAAATTATAGTTTAGGTTAATAGAAACATTACCCATGAGGTTTCCCTCCCATGGGAGGTCACCAAAGTTTTCCAGAAATCAAGCAAGGGTTAGGGTTTCCAGAAAAATATACGGCCAGGGTTGAGATCATGATGATGATCATAGATCTCAAAGAAACGAAGGAGATCACGAAGGGATGGTTGCGAGGATGCAGCATCTACTTCCTGATCTCAATCAAGAACAAGATCGAAGAAAAGAAATTTGCAATGTTGAAGCGATTACTAACCTTGAATTGTAAGAACAGCGATGAGAGGCTTCAGATCTGCAAAGGAGTCTTCGAAATCACCAGAGAGAGTTTCGGAGAGGTGTTCTCACATTCACAAAGTGTTTAGGAGGCAGCCGTAACAAAGAAATACGAAGTAGGGTTTAAATAAAAGTGAAAAACCCTAAAATTACAAATTCTCGGATTTCACACCCCTTTGGTCGAGTGCTTGGTCGAGTGGGCCACTCGACCAAGGAGTCTAACAAGGTAGACAGTAAGGAATAATCAAGCATTTGGAGGATCAAATGGGCTTTAAACCTTATGGGCTTTTGCATACACATCAAGTGACATGTCAAGTGTAAGGAAATACCTCCAAACCAAGTTAGATAATACTCCATGTCCTTCAACTAATCTCATCTTCAGACAGCTGCAGCTTCCTTTCCAAATCTACACAGACATTCAAGTATGGAACTCCATCAACAACATCCATGGGTTCAGAGTCAAACACCATGTCTTCTACTGAGATGACCCATAGTTGGCTTCTTCCTTTACTCCGGGTCTTCGGACCTAAAAACAACCGGGTTACTGGGTCAAGGTCAGGGTTAGGTTAGGGCTGGGTTTCACATATGCTAGGTCTGATTTGTTGTTAGTTTATGATTTTAATCTACTTCTTATCATTCCCTTAGCTAATTCTGTCACATCCTCCCAACCGGTACCCTAACTGGCATACTCGAGAGTGTGATCCACAGCCCCGAAGATCAGGTATCGAGTAATCAACCTCCCACATAAACAATAACATAATCATGAACAATAATAATCGATGTGCAACAGATAAACCAAAGATCCAAATAAAGAAAGAGTAAATCGTATATATAATCAGAGTATGATTTATAATCAAAGTGTCTAAATCAATAAAGTAAAGTGAGGCGAAATCCCACTCTACAACCAGCGGAAATGTAGTTCTAAAAGAGAAAGACAGAATGAAATCTAATCCCAATAGCAGGTACAATAGGTAACTAAATTGTTCTCAATCTTATAGACAACGTCTCTATAAGTATAAATCTCATAAATGGCACAAGGGCACTTCCACTCTATGGTCGGACTAAGCATCGTACGGAGCATAACCACCCGCGGAATCTTCAGTGTAATTGTCGTAACCGCAATCACTTTCCTTGAGATATGCCTCTTCTCCTTGCGCTTCTTCATACGAGCAGTCATGATACTCAGAACCTGTAGAGTAATCTAACAAAACATTGTACAAAAGGAATGAGTTTCAAAGAAACTCAGTAAGGCAGTTAAACCATGACAACAGATATAACAGGATTTCAAACAGAGTAATGCTATATGGTATGAAGCACATGATGCATTATGATTCTAACTCTATGTATGCTGGTCTCTATTGACAGACATGCTTTAAGTCATAGCACCGTACTTCTTTAGGAAAGTCTCATTCACTCATCATCAGTTGGTAATGGGTCCTTCATCCCTCAGGATATTCCATGGCTAGAGGTATAGGTCACCACTCTCTCACATCACCATTGGTCTAAGTGCCGGCGCATGTCAGGGTCAAAGCCTAACCAAATGCAAGTCTCCTACTCAGTTACATCAAGTCAGATCCAGATACGTCCATTCCTCGCCTCTGGCGATTCTTTCCGGTATCCTTCACACTAGAGTCCTCATAGCCCCTGACTACTAACTCATCAATCCTATAGGTTATCCACATATGGTAAACGGGAAGCTCTCATGTCCTCTCATGGGTTGGTTACCGGTCTTAAGCGCCCGTGAGCCCAAGTCTATCCATATGCAACCCTACCTATAAATGGTCCCCACAATGTGATTCCTGTCCTCTCACGGGTTGGGTACCGGTCTTGAGCGCCCATGAATCCCCATTGCTACCACGGGTCGTTCGGTCTCAATACCCCTCCGATTAGGGTCTGACATAACGGGACATCCTAGCCAAACACTACTAGACAGTCCTAATATGTCATCCAACAGTTTAGGAAGGTGTCCAAAGGGCCTCTCCGGAAACATCCCATAATATTCCCATAGTAGTCCTAGGACAAAAGTGTCAAGAGGACACCTCTCCTTCCCAAACCATACTTAAGCATACACAAGCATCAATCCATAACCTCACATATATGGTAACTTCATATATGGAAAGAAATCAATAGTAACATTCAACTTGTATATAACTGGTAAGTAAATCATACATGAGTCAATTTAATGTAAACAAGTAATGCTACTGATATCAAGACAGTACAACAATAGTATAACATTGTAAGAATATAATTAAAGAAATAAACTAACAAGATTCAATATAGAAAATATACAATTTATGTTGTTAAGGGAGTAACCATCCTTACCTTTTATAACTTGCAAAGGAATCTTAAGAATTCAAGTAAGATCTTGACAAACTTGAGAAGAAGGTCCTGAACAAGTGTATACAACATATTAGGAAAGATCCCTAAAAGAAAAGATATCAAAACATCCAAAACAGACCAAATCTGGAGTTGCTGTACTCATTGGTCGATTGGATTGGTCTACTGTTTCAGTCGACCAATCGATGCGACCAACAAAGACAGTGGCCTACAAAATCAGAGTTTTAAGAATAAAGAACCGAATTTGGTGGTTCAAAAGGGTACTAAACAAGGGGTAAACTACAATGGTAGTATCCTAACATAAAGAGGATTTCAAAACACTAATCGAATCAAGTTTTAGAGTTACAAATTAGGAAATAAAAGTTACCATAATTAGATTAATCATCGTTCTTGAAGAATTCAAAATACAAATCATAGACAAGAACAATAGGAGAATGAATCATTGATTTTGATAAAGATATCATGGAAGGCATACATAGATCTTCAAGAATTAGATCTAAGAACATGAATCTAAATAAGGAAACAAAACTTACCATAGATGTATCAATCATGATACTTGAAGAAAGCATTGTATGATAGAGGAGAAACAACTAGAGATTGATAGATCATGGATCATGTAAGGAAAACACAGCGATTGTCTACTAATATGATCAGTAAAATAGATCTAAGAAGATCAGAATTTAAATCAAAGACGAACGAAGACAAGATCATGATTCCTTCAAAAGCTTGCAATGATCATGATTACGGACATTGCTTTAGCCATAAATCCTTAGGAAGATCATGAGAGATAAGTTCAGAGATGTTTGCAACAAAGAATGCAGCATCTCCTCTACTGTCTCAACTCAAAAAGGAAAGAAAACAAGGATGAAGAAGAAGAAGAGAGTGTAAACATACCTTTTTGTATAAGAACACGAGTTTTGACGAAGATCCGTCAAGATAAACACCAAGAACGCAAGGGAGATGACTTGTAGAGGTCTTTGGTTCGTTCCAAAGAGTTTGGAGGCAGAAAATACAAAGTAGACTCGAGATTGGACTTAAATAGAGCAAGAAAAACCTAATTAGCAAGTACAGAACCCATTGGTCGATTGGATTGGTCGACTGGCCCAGTCGACCAATGTGTCGACCAATCAATTCAGCAAGTTCAAAACAGGGAATTGAAGGCTCAGATCAAATCCAAACATAAAGGGGTTTTGCACACACACCAAGTGACTTACCTAATAGGTAGAAATGCCTTCGAACCATGATAGAGAACACTCCAAGTCCATCAACTAATCCGATCTTCATCAAGATTCAGTTTCCATAAATAGACCATTGTCATCAACACTCATGGATTCAAAGCCAGACACCAAGTCTTCCACTGAGATGGCCCAAAGCTGACTTCTTGCTTTACTTCGAGTTGTCGGACCTACAAACAATAGGGTTTTCCGGGTCAAGGTTAGGGCTGGGTTTCACAAATTGCCCATTGTTCCTTGCCATTACAACAAATTCCATTTCAATTCTTGATGTTTAGCATATAGAACATAGGGTTTCAATCTGGGTATTCCTAATTGGACCATTACATTATGATAATACTTGCAAGGTAGTGTTCTTATGCTATTCCTAACAATCCCTCCAAGTTTCGGATTGATCCGAGCCCCAGAAGCTAGGTTTCAGACCAAAAATCACTATTCAGCCCGTCACTGTTCATCTTGGTCGACTGAGTCAGTCAACTAGTCAGTCGACCAGCTAAGAACAGAAATCTTGTGTTTGCTCGATTTGCTCCATTTGAACTCCGATTTGATTGTTTCCTTCTCTAATGCTGCTTATATGTTGTCTAGGGTACAACCACTGATTTGGGGACAATTCTAAGTGATACTTGGTATTATTTTCGATTCGATTAAGGTAAGGACGGTTATTGTCATAATTACATGACTTATGTGAATCTTGCCGCTATGTTGGAAATGTGGTAGATTTACATTCTTTGAAATATTTTAGACATCTTGTGACTACTGTATACACTTCATAACAATAGTACCATGTTATATATCATTTTGGATTACCATGCTTACTTATTGTGATAATGACATATGTGATCGATCGTGTTACACTGTATCTCTTTTTATATGATGAAATGTCAATCATGTATGATATGATGGAATTGAGCATGTGATTGATTAAGTATGATTTGGTATTGGGGAATGTCCTTCTGACATTTCTGTCCTTGTACATCGGAGGGAATAGTATGGGATGTTTTCCGAAGGTTCACATTGACAATTTCCCGAATTATTGTATGACATATATAGGACTTGTCTAGATGTGTTGGCTAGGATGTCCTTGTCGTATCAGACCCGAATCGGAAGGGCATTGAGACCGAACGACCCATGGTAGTAGTATGGTTTGAGGGGCACTCAAGACCGGTAACCAACCCATGAGAGGACATAAATCATACTACGGACACCTGAAAGGGGCCATTTATTGGTAGGGTTGCAAATAGCTAGACTTGGGCTCACAGGCACTCGAGACCAGTATGTCATATTCATGAGAGGACGTGAGAGCTTCCCATCTACTATTTGTGGATGACCAATAGGGTTGATGAGTCCGGTGGGTAATATCCGTGACTCTAGTATGAAGGATATCAGAAAGGATCCCGGGATGGGAGGAATGGACGTATCTAGATCTGACATGATATGACTGAGTAGATGACTTGCATTGGGCTAGGCTTTACCATGACATGTGCCAATACTTAGACCAAATGGAGGTGTGAGAGAGCAGTGACTTAAACCCCAGCTATGGATTTGTCCTGAGGGATGCAAGACCCAATTCCCACCTGCTTAAGTGATTGAGACCTACTCAAAGAAGTATGGTGCTATGACTTAAAGCATGTCTACCATAGAGACTAGCATATGTAGAGTTAGAATCATATTTGCATCATCTGTCTCATATCATTTCACATCATGTTATGTTTTGTATCATATGACTTGTGTATTATGGAATAACTGCCTTGCTGAGTTCTTTTGAACTCTTTCCTTTCTGTGCAATTTTTTTGTTAGATTTCTCTGCAGGTACCAGAAGCTGATGGCTCATACCTCAAGACGGTCCAGGATCCGACATACTACTCTGAAGGTTCTAGCCACTATGAAGGTTACGGTGAAGATACTGAGGGTGGTTACCCTCCGTACCAAGATTAGCCCAACCTTGGTGTGGGAAAGGCCCTGCTTAGTTTCCTTTGTGTACACCTATGAGGACATATTGTATAAGACTGAGGAGACCATAGCTTAGGCCTTTATACTGTCATTTTTGGAACCTGGATCTGTAACTTTAAACTTTCACTGATTTACCCCTTTGAATTTTTGGATTTGTAACTTAACTTTGTTTGACTACTTTCCGCTACCAGCTGAGGGAGTGACTTCTGCTCACTCTCTCTCTCTTTTGGATTATATATACATTTGGTATCTTTTATTCGGCACTTTGATTTTTTGTTTTATCTTATTCATGATTCTTTTATTATATGTTTTTACCTTAATTATTATTGTTCATGATTGTGTTATCGCGTATGTGGGAGGCATGGTCGCTCGATACTTGATCCTTGGGACTGTGGATCACATACCCGGGTATGCCTACCAGGGTACCGGTTGGGTGGATGTGACAAAATATGCCAAGGAATCAGAATTCATGGCTCTTATGCAAGGACCTTTGTTTGTGTTGGAATACCAGTAGAAATTTGAAGAACTCTTTTTCTTTGCCCTGGATTCTATGAGACCTGATCGTGCGAAGGCAAAGAAATTTTTTAAGGGATTGCATCCTGCAATCAAGGCATACCTCACTGTTCTTCCGATTGAGAGCTAGTTCAGGTGGTTCAAACTTCGAAAAAGATTGAAGAGACTGAGAAAGAAAGTGCCCGTGTGCAAAGAACGTGGCAGCAAAGAAACCTTGGTTTGGTTGATCGCACGGAGAGAAGGTTCACTAGACCTACACCCTATCCTACTCCTACTTTTCAGCCTAGGAGTGTAGGCCAGAGTCCTAGTTATGCGCACTGGCTGGACAACAGCGTCAATTTGGTGGGAACAGACTGGTAGTGAATGTTCCAAATTCTAGGTCAGTGAATGTGAACCTTAGACCTGCAAGCCAGAGACCTCCAGTGGTAGCACCTTCAGTTGGACTGAGGGACCCAGTTTGCTATTTATGTAAGCAAACCGGACACTTCACTCAGACTTGTCCTAAGAAGCCTAACCAGCCATATGCCCCCATAGTGAAGAATACTCCTGCCCCTATCTATGCCTGGGAAAGTGTTCAGTATATCTGGTACTGAACAGGATGCAAGCCATGATGTTGTGATAGGTATTTTGTTAGTCACTTCTATTCCTACATTTGTACTGTTTGATACAGGTGCATCACATTCGTTCATTATATTTGCATTCATTAGATAGACTGACTTGTCACCCAAGAATTTGTCTTGTTGTTTAATGGTTAGTACTCCTACTAGATCTGTTGTGAAACTAGATAAAGTGGTAGAAGACTGTCCTGTTTTAATTTGTGAGAAGAATCTGAAAGCCGATTTAGTGCTCCTTGATATGAAGGATTTTGATGTCATTCAAGGAATTGATTGGTTGACAACCCATAAAGCTGTAATTATCTATTCTTCAAGGAAAATTCAATTTCAGATTGATGAAAATTCAGCCTTTGAGTTTGAAGGTGAAAAAGGAAGAGTTAGCAAGAAGACTTTGACCGCATTGATGAGAGTTTGTGCATTGGTAGAAAGTGCTACATCCGAATGTAAGGTCAAAGAAGAGAAGAAGAAGCTTAAGGAAGTCAAAGTAGCTTTTGATTTTAAGGATGTATTTCCAGATGATTTGCCAAGTTTACCTCCGGATAGAGAATTAGAATTTTCAGTTGAGTTAATTCCAGGAGCCGCTTCGGTATCTAAAGCTCCATATAGAATGGCGCCTACCGAGTTGAAGGAACTACAGAACCAACTGAATGAGCTCTTAGACAAAGGTTATATATAGCCAAGTGTATCACCTTGGGGAGCCCCAGTTTTGTTTGTAAAGAAGAAAGATGGTAGTATGCATCTATTCATTGATTACCGTGAGCTGAATAAGCTGACCATTAAGAATAGGTATCCGCTAACCAGGATTGATGATCTTTTCGATCAGTTAAGAGGTGCACCAATGTTCTCAAAGATTAATTTGAGATCCGGATATCATCAGCTGAAGGTAAAAGCTAGTGATATATGCAAGACAGCTTTCAGAACAAGGTATGGTCATTATGAGTTTAGAGTCATGCCTTTCGGTTTGACTAATGCTCCTGCTATCTTTAGGGACCTGATGAATCGAGTATTTCACGATATGCTTGATAAGTTCGTGATTGTCTTCATTGATCACATTTTGATTTACTCAAAGAATGAAGAAGAGCATGCAAATCATCTTAGCTTCACTTTGCAAAGATTAAGAGAAAAGAAGTTGTCTGCCAAGTTTAGTAAGTGTGATTTTTGGCTCTCAAGAGTAGTATTTCTTGGCCATGTAGTTTTAGTTGAAGGTATTCGTGTTGATTCCAAAAAGGTTAAAACAGTTGCCAATTGGGAAAGACCGAAGACTGTGTCAAAAATAAGAAGTTTCCTAGGATTGGTTGGTTACTACTGGAGATTTATCGAAAAATTTTCTAAGTTGGCTGCTCCTATGACTAAGCTAACTAGGGAAGAGGAGAGGTTTGTTTGGACTGACGTATGTGAGAATAATTTTCAAGAGTTGAAGGATAGATTGATTAGTGCCCCAGTTTTGACTATACCCGATAATTCTGGTGGTCTGACAGTCTATACCGATGCGTCTAAGATTGGTTTAGGTTGTGTCTTAATACAACATGGGAAAGTGGTAGCCTATGCCTTTAGGCAATTGAAGGAATATGAGCAGAAGTACCCCACTCATGATTTAGAACTTGTTGCCATTGTCTTCGCCCTGAAGATTTGGAGACATTACTTGTATGGTGAGAAGATTGCTATTTTCACAGATCATAAAAGCTTGAAGTACTTCTTTACCCAAAAGGAGTTAAACATGAGACAAAGAAGATGGTTGGAACTCGTCTCAGATTATGACTGTGACATCCAGTATCATATTGGTAAGGCAAATGTAGTTGCTGATGCGCTAAGCAGGAAAAGTAACAAGAAGGAGTTAGATTTGAATGCCTTAAGTAAGCAATTGTTGTGGTCAATAGCAGATTTTGGTTTGGAAGTTTCCCATCAAGGTTCAGATCTTATTCTTTCGGCCATGACAGCAAGATCCACCCTTAGAGATAGAATTATTGCTTTGCAAATTTCTGATCCGGAATTGAAGGAGAAGATTGAGAAGATTTCTTCAAATCCTGATTTGGACCTTGATTTTAGTATGTCCATGGATGGTGCCTTGTTATTTAGAGGAAGACCTTGTGTGCCTGCAGTTGATGAAATTAAGAAAGAAATTTTGAAGGAAGCACACTAGTCGATTTTTACAGTACATCTAGGAAGTACTAAGATGTACAACGATTTAAGAGAACATTTTTTGCGGATTGGATTGAAAACTGATGTAGAAGATTTTGTGGCTAAGTGCGAGACTTGTCAATGTGTTAAAGCCGTTCTACAACCCCTATCTGGACTTTTGCAGCCCCTTCCTTTACCTGGCTGGAAGTGGGAAAACATTACTATAGACTTCGTGACTAGCTTGCCTCAGACAAGTAAAGGTAATAACACGGTATGGGTAATTGTTGATAGGTTGACTAAATCAGCCCACTTTATTCCTATAATGATTACTCATACTATGGATAAGCTAGCTAGACTTTATGTGGACAATGTAGTTCATCTGCACAGAGTGCCTGTCAGTATTGTTTCTGACAGAGATCCTAGGTTTACCTCAAAGTTTTGGAATGGTTTGCAAAAAGCCTTGGGAACCCAGTTGAATTTGAGTACTGCTCATCATCCACATTCTGATGGACAATCTGAGCGAGCAATTCAGATTTTGGAAGATATACTTAGATCTTGTGTCGTGGATATGGGTGGTAATTGGGAAGAACATTTAGCTTTGGTTGACTTTGCCTATAACAATAGTTATCAAGCAACAATAGGCATGGCTCCATTTAAGGCTTTGCATGGAAACACTTGTAGGACACCCTTGTATTGGACTGAAACTGGAGAAAGGAAAGTGTTAGGTCCAGAAATGATTGAAGCTACAAGTGCGATGGTAGACATGATAAGAGAAAGGATTAAGTATGCCCAGTCTAGACAGAAATCCTATGTTGATAAAAGAAGGACAGATTTGGAATTTCAAGTTGGCGAGAAAGTTTTCCTAAAGGTGTCGCCTATGAAAGGTGTAATGAGGTCTAATGTTAAAGGAAAGCTTAGTCCTCTATTCATCGGACCTTATGAAATTCTTGAAAGGATTGGACCCGTTGCATACCGTTTTGCCTTACCTCCATCACTTGCTGAAACTCATAATGTGTTTCATGTGTCGATGCTTCGAAAGTACGTAGAGAATCCGGAACACATACTACAGCAAGAACTTGAAGGACTTAGTGCTGATCTTTCTTATAAAGATGAACCGGCGTAAATCCTAGATAAAAAGGACAAACAGTTGCAGAATCGTACCATCCCTTTGGTAAAGATTTGGTGGAAGAATCACACCCCTGAAGAAGCTTCATGGGAGAAGGACGAAGACATGAAAGAGAAGTTTCCTCATCTTTTTGGGAGCACAGGTATGCTTTCAATTTCGAGGACAAATTTTCTTTTAAGGAGGGGGGGAATGTGAAACCCGGCCCTAACCTTAAACCGGAAACTCTGTTGTTTGTAGGTCCGAAGACCCGAATTAGATGTGGAAGTCAACTATGGGCCATATCAGTGAAAGACATGGTGTTTGACTCAGAACCCATGGAGATTGATGATGGTGTCCCATACTTGGAGATTTCGATGGAATTGAAAAAGAGACTACACCTTGATGAAGAGAAGCATGGTTGATGATCTTAGAGCTTGGTTAGACATGGTTTGAAGGTATTTCTCTATGCTAGGTGAATTGTAGGTTGAGTTGTGAGAAGCTCATTTGATTTTGATAAGAGTAGGACCTTCAGACTTAGGCTTTACTAACAGCCTGGTCGACTGGGCCAATCAATCGAGCCAATTGACCACAGTGACAAAATATGTCTAAGATCCTTTGTTCAGGTTTATGATGCTCTATATAATAGAACTTCGAATTTCTTAGCCTCCTTTGTTTCTAAAACCCCTAGAGAACGTGGAGAACTCCTCTCAAAGCCTCTCCTTGGTGTTGGTGAAGAACTCTTGCAAATTCTCAAGTTCCTCATCTCTTGTTCACTATCAAAGGTTAGTGATCTCTCTTACTTGATATTGATCTACTCTTACTATGATCTATTCTCTGTATTGAGATTATGAAGAGATTATGAAGAAGGTACTGCATCCTTGAAATAATATTTTCTACAATCTCCATTCATTATTATGGTGCTATGATCTTCATACTTGATTTTTAACCATAATTCTTATGATTTCTTCATGAAACTATGACCATACTCTTGATTTGATTTCTCTAGCATGATAGATACAACTTCATGATTATTCTTATCCCTGATCTACTATTTTAATCTACTAGAATAAGATTTATCATCTCTAGTTCTTCTCTTGAGTTCATAGTTTGTTTTCATTGAAAACTATGATTTTTACTAAATTAAAGTCATGTTTCCAAATTAGTAAGTATTGGTTTTGATCATTGTTTAGTGTCCAATCTATGCTCGTTAGTCTTAGATTACTGTTTTAGAGGTTCCCTCCAAGTTTCGTAGTGTTTCGAATCTTGTAGAATGAGTTTCGGATCAAAAATCAGATTTTTGTAGCGTACTGTTCATTGGGTCGATTGCCTAGGTTGACTGGACCAATCAACCTAGCCAATCTTCCCAGGATGACAGCAATGGATTTCTTCATCCGTCTTGATCCGTTTGATGTCTATTCTTTTAGGGTTGTCTCCTAATGACTGTAAAATGCTTGTTTAGGGTTTGTTTGCTAACTTTGGATCCATTCTCTTGTTCACCTTGAATATCTTCGAAGCAAATTAAGGTAAGGATAGTTTTTTCCATATAACATAGATTACTTTCTTAATATGATGCTACTGTTGTAAGTACTTCAGGTACAATAGTACCTTACTCATGTATCTCTTTATTACTTGAATCATGAATGATTACTTATCCTTGTCATTTACATATGCAATTGATCATGTTTATATGTATCTTTCTATATGAGGAGATATCAGTTGTGTATGTTATGATTGAATTGGGAATGTGATTGATTAGGTATGATTTGGGATTGGGGAATGTCCTTTTGACATTTCTGTCCTTGTGTCACATCCTGCCCTAAATCCACCCAAGGGGTACCCTATCTGGGTTACTCGGGAGTGATCCACAGCCCAACAGATCCAGTTTAGGAACGATCATATCCACTTAGCACAATAATATAATCAAAAGCAAGAACAATTTATGGTATTCAAGTAATCTAATAATAAAAGTTAAGAAATGATCACAGAAGGATCACAAAGAACATCACAGTGCGGAATAACAAGTACCAAATCAAAAGACAACTATAGAGTATAGGGGAAATATACTCTACAAACGTGTGTGGAAGGTAGATCGAAATAAGGTAAAGATTACAACCAGATCTCCAAGGAGAAAGGAAAGCAACTAAGTTACAGTTTCTTCTAATTTATACAATGCCTCCTCAATAACATAATCATAAGAAACTAAGCCAGGCCGGATCTACTCCTGACAAATATGAGTCTTGAACTGATAGCCTTCACAGATGTAGTCTCCGTAGCGAAAGTGGTATGAGTCACCAACTTAGTCCTCAAAGTGTTGACCGTCACAGTCAACAGTAGTAGTACCTACAGAAAAGTCTAACAAAATATGTTGCAAAAAGGAGTGAGTTCAAAAGAACTCAACAAGGAAAGTTATTCCATAATAACATAAATCATATGATGCACAGCATAGCATGATGCAATATGATATGAGACATATGATGCAAACATGAATCTAACTATAAGTATGCTGGTCATCTAGGGTAGACATGCTTTAAGTCGTAGCACCATACTTCTTTAGGTAGTCTCAGTCACTCATCACCGGGGGGAATTGGGTCTTGCATCCCTCTCGGACAAATCCATGGTTGCGGTTTCGGTCACCATTCTCTCACATCACCATTTGGTCTAAGTATTGGCGCATGTCAAGGTAAAGCCTAGCCCAATGCAAGTCATCTACTTAGTCATATCATGTCAGTTCCAGATACGTCCATTCCTCCCCTCTCAGGATCCTTTCCGGTATCCTTCACACTAGAGTCACGGATATTACCCACGGGACTCATCAACCCTATTGGTCATCCACAAATAGTAGACTGGAAGCTCTCATGTCCCCTCACGGATCATTTCACCGGTCTTGAGTGCCCATGAGCCCAAGTCTAGCCATTTGCAACCCTACCAATAAATGGCCCCTTTCGAGTATCCACAATGCGATTTATGTCCTCTCACGGGATGGTTACAAGTCTTAAGCACCCACAAATCCACACTACTACCACGGGTTGTTCAATCTCAATGCCCTTCCGATTCGGGTCTGATATGACAGGGACATCCTAGCCATACATCTAGACAAGTCCTATGTTTGTCATCCAATGATCCAGGAAAGCGTCGATGGGCATGTTCAGAGAACATCCCATACTATTCCCTCCGATGTCCAAGGACAGAAGTACTAGTAGGGCACTCCCCAATCCCAAATCATACCTAAGCAATCACATGCTTATTTCCATCCATTACATATCAACAATACATTATCATATTGAAAACATGTCATAACATCTCATAATACAGTGTATAAATAAATGACAAGAATAAGTAAACATGATAAACCAAGTAATTAAGCATGGTGCTACTGTCATAAGGTAACTACAGTAGTCATATGATGTCTAAAATCAACTAATAAGTTAAGTCTACTAAGTTACCAACAACAGTGTAAAAGTCATACAATCTATGTTATATGGCAATAACCGTCCTTACCTCAAATTGTGAAGAAGATGATCCGAAGTCACAAGAGAATGGTCCAATTATAGTCTTAAAGCCCTAAACAAACATACATGAAGGATTAGAGAAGAAATCAAAACAATCAAAGATCGAATGGATCAAAACTGGGCAAAAGTTTCTGACAGCAACCTTGTTGGTCGATACCTTGGGTCGATGGTATCGACCCACTATGTCAACCCAAAGGGTCTTGGACAGCAAGTTGGGTTTTTGGCTCAAAGTCGGTCATCCAGGTCTCGAATCAATACAAAACTTGGGGAGCAGCTTAAACACAATATAGAGACACTAATTATCAAAGAATTAACATCATCCAATGGTCAAATTCGAAATCCCCAAATTGACATATCAAGTTCAAGAGTTGGAATTCATGGTCTTCAATGGAATCAATTGGAAATGCAAGAGAGTTTAGGAATTTAATCAATAGAATGATGAGCAACAGAATATAGACAATTACTAACATATCAGACCTCATTGCTAAGGAAAATCAGATTAAGAAAATGAACTCATGTTGCCATGAAGAGGAATCAAAGTAAGAGAGCAAGAACATCAAGTTTCATAATGAAATCAATGCAATTGCAAGGGAGATCAAGGATTCAATCAAGAGAATGATAAGCAATAGATTAGGAATGATTATCAACATATAATCAGACTTAGCATACTATAGGAATTAGTTTAGGAGTTGAAATCATGTTGCTATGGAGGAATTTCATAAGAAATACATGGTTAAGAATCGATATGAGATACATAGCATTGATAGAATGAATGGGGGTTTATAGGAATCACAAGAGACATTAGAAGAGGTGGTTGCAAGGTTGCAACACCTCCTTCATAGCCCCAACAGCAAGAATAAGGTGAGGTAGAAGTAGATTAGAGAGAGAGTGAGAGATTACATACCTTGTAGAAGAGATTAGGGAAGAGAGACAAAGGATTCTTGAAGAAGATCAACACCCAAGCCAAGGAGGAGGCTTAGAGGAGCTTTCCCACATTCTCAGATGTTGAAATGAGTGAAATAATGTTTTAGGTTTGAGGTTTCACTTAAAAGGAGGAAGGAATATCCAAAAAGCACCTTTTTATTCGAATCTAGGCTTGTTGGGTCGATGCTTTTGGTTGATGGTATCGACCCACAGTATCGACCCAAAGTAGTTTTAACAGAATTTTCAGAAATAGTTCAGCAACTTCGGATGTGGATTCGGAGGGCTATACAAGGTCAAATTGAGTGTTGTTTTCTCCTACAAGTCAATCAAGAAGTCTATTTTCCATAAATACATTCATATCAAGAATTGAAGTTCATTAGGTCCACCAAATAAGCTCACCTTCTTCGATGCGCAAGCAGGATTTGCCAGACATAGTTCAGCAACTTCGGACAAGGATTTGGAGGGCTATATGGGGTCAAATTGAGTGGGTTTTTCTTCTACAAGTCCATCAAGAAGTCTAGTTTTGGGAAATACTTTCGGATTTAGCACAAGAGTTCATTAGGTATTTCAACTAATTCACCCCTCTTCGGTGTGCAGATTCAAAACTAACACTGACAATGCTCTCAAGTGAGGGGCATCATCGTCAATGTCCATGGGCTTGGGCTCCGACACCAAATCAACGACCAAAAGGGTCCACAAGGACTTCTCCCACCACTTTGGGTCATTGGATCTACAGACAATACAAATTCCGGGCCGGGTCAGGGTAAGGATAAGGCTGGATTTCACAGGATCTACCCTAAGGAAAAAAGGTCGGACATGGCCTCCTAAGGCTTTCAAGGATAAAAACATTGAAATCAAGGTCCGACTTCAAGGTCTAACATTAAACAAGTCTTTCTTTATCCCAAAACAAATAGGGTGTCCTGGTTAGGTTTGGGCTGGATTTCACACGTTGGACATTAGTGGAAATAGTAGGGATATTTCCGATGGTGCCCTTTGATGCTTTCCCGGATTATTGGTTGTCATACATAGGGCTTGTCTAGTGGTGTTTGGCTGGGATGTCCGTGTTATATCAAACCCGATTCGAAAGGGTATTGAGACCGAATATGTGAAATCTAGCCCTAGCCTAATCCTAACCTTGACCCGGAATCTTTGATGTTAGGTCTGAATACCCGAAGTGGAGGAAGAAGACAATTGTGGACCTTCTCAATAGAAGACATGGTGTTTGATTCCGAACCCATGGACATTGATGATGGTGCCCCATACTTGGATACATTGTTAGTGTTTGATAAGAAGCTGCACATTGAAGAGGGGGAGATTAGTTGACGTACCTAATGCACTTCCGGACTTGATTCGAAGGTAATTCTCTGACCTAGACTTGTTGATGGAGATGTAGGAAAAATCCCATTTGAATTTGAGTTGATTTGGCCTTCCATTTCCCTATCTAAAGTTGTTCTTGCTTGGTCGATTGGATCAGTCGACCAGCTGGATATTAAATACGAAAATTCTGATTTTTGGATTATTTTATGCCCTACTTAAGTGAACCTTGTACTTAGAACCCTATTCTATTCCTAGAACCTCCTGAGAACGTGGGAAGAGCCTCTTGAGACCTCTCCTTGATAGTGGTGAAGTATTCTTACAATATTCCTTGTCTCTCTTCTCAAATTTCTTCTACAAGGTATGTAATCTCTCATTTTCTCTCTAATCTACTCTCATCTCATCTCATTCTTGCTGTTGAGACTATGAGGATGGTGCTGCAACCTTGCAACCACCTCTTCTTTTGCTCTCCCCTTGCATTTGTATAAACCCCTCTCATTCTATCAATGATATGCTCCCTATATTGATTCTTAACCTTGCATTCTCATGATTTTCTTCATAGCAACATGATTTCATCTCCTAAACTGATTTCTATAGTATGCTAAGTCTGATTTCATGTTAGTAATTGATTCCAATCTATTGTTCATCATTCCCCTAATTGATTCCCTGTTTTCCTTGCATTTGCATTTCATTTCATTGAAGAACATGATGTTTAACATTTAGAAGCTGGGTTCAAATTGGGGATTCTTAATTTGACCATCCATTGATGTTAAATCTTTGCTAGATAGTCTTCATTTACTGTTCCTAATATTCCTTTCAAGTTTTGAAGTGATCCGAGTCCCGGAAGCTAGGTTTCGGATCAAAAATCTCATTTCAGCCCCGTTATTGTTCACTTGGTCGACTGCTTGGTCGACTGCTAGGTCGACTGAGTCAGTCAACCAGCCAGTCGACCAGCTGATTACAGTTTTGCTATATTTGTCCGATTTGATCCGTTTGACCTCCGAATTGCTTGATTCTTCTTCTGATATTGCATCTATGATTGTCTAGGGTGAAAGTACTAACCTTGGGACCATTCTATTTGATCTTTGGATTATCTTCAATTCGATTTAAAGTAAGGACGGATGTTACCATAATTACGTAGTTTATGTGAATCTTGCCTCTATGTTGGAAACTTAGTAGATTCACCTTCTTTGTTGTATTCTTAACATCATATGACTGCTGTAAGTACTTCAAGTACAGTAGTATCATGTTTATACATTCTTTTGTTATCATGATTATTCATTCTTGTTAATTACATATGTGATAGATCATGTTATGATATATCTTTCTATATGATGGAAGTATCATTTATGTACAATATGATGGAATTGGGAATGTGATTGGATAGGTATGATTTGGGATTGGGGAATGTCCTTTTGACATTTTTGTCCTTAGACATCGGCAGGAATAGTATGGGATGTTTCCGGTGATGCCCATTGACGCTTTCCCGGATTATTGGATGTCATACATAGGACTTGTCTAGTGGTGTTGGCTAGAATGTCCTTATTGTATCAGACCCGAATCAGAAGGGTATTGAAACCGAACGACCTGTGGTAGCAATGTGGATTTGTGGGCGCTAAAGACGAGTGAGTCATATCCATGAGAGGACATAGATCACATTGCGGATACTCGTTAGAGGCCATTTATTGGTAGGGTTAAAAATAGCTACACTTGAACTCACAGGCGCTCGAGACCGATGAAATGATCCGTGAGAGGACGTGAGAGCTTCCCGTCTGTTCAAGTCATGGGGTATATATAGCAAGATTCTCAAAACAGAAGATTCTGTTCGAGTTCAGCAACTCTGGGTCGATTGGCTAGGTAGCATTGGGCAGTCGACCCAAGCACTCAACCCAGGCTGACAGCAAAGCCAAAAATAGGGATTTGAGGGTCTTCCACTACTCGGAATCAAACGAAACTTTAAACACATATTCTATAACATACCTAGCATGGAAAAATGGCTTTAAATCATATCCCACCAAGCTCTAAGGTCATCAACTAATCTTCTCTTCATCAAGGTGCAGTCTCTTCTCTATATCTAACACTGTCTTCAAGTATGGGGCATCATCTTCAATCTCCATAGGTTCGGAGTCGAACACTATATCATCTACCAATATGGCCCATAGTTGACTTTCCCTTCTACTTCGGGTCTTCGGACCTACAATCAAAGAGTATCCGGGTTAAGGTTAGGGTCGGGTTTCACATCGTGTCTTTTGTTTATGTTTACAAAGATATTTTGTATAAGACTGAAAAAACATTAGTTTAGATGTTCATCCCTTTATTTCTCTCTTTTGAGACTTGGATTGTAAACCCTTAACTATTATTTGAACTACTTTCCGCTGCGACTTAGGGAGTGATTTTTGCTCACTCTCTTCATTTTGATTATATATACATTGGTATCATTTACTTCCGCACTCTAATTATATTGTCTCTCTAAATATTGTCTTGATCTCATTGTTTATATGTTATTACATGGATTATATTTGTTCTTGATTATGTTATCGTGTATGTGGGAGGCATGGTTTCCTCAATACTTGATCTTTGGGGCTATGGATCACATACCCGGGTATGCCAGGTGTGTGGGTTTGTGGGCACTCAAGACCGGTAACCAACCCGTGAGAGGACATGAATCACATTGTGGGGGCCATTCATTGGTAGGGTCGCAAGTAGTAGACTTGGGCTCATGGGCGCTCAAAATCGGTGAGTATATCCATGAGAGGACATGAGAGCTTCCCATTTACTATTTGTGGATGACCAATAGGGTTAATGAGTCCGTAGTCCGAGAGGGATATGCTGACTCTAGTGAGAAGGATATCGGAAAGGATCCCGAGAGGAGAGGAATGGACGTATCTGGATCTAAGTTGATAGAACCAAGTAGATGACTTACATTTGGTTAGGTTTTACCTTGACATGCACCAATACTAAGACCAAACAGTGATGTGAGAGAGTGGTGACTTAAACCCCATCCATGTAATGTCCGAGAGGGATGCAGGACCCATTACCAACTGAAAAAGAGTGATTTGAGACCTACCCAAAGAAGTATGGTGCTATGACTTAAAGCATGTCTGCCAATAGAGACCAGCATACATAGAGTTAGACTCATACATACATTGTCTATCTCATATCATATTGCATTATGCTATGTTCTGCTATCATGTTATTTATGTAGTTATGGAATAACTTGCCTTGCTGAGTTCTCTTGAACTCACTCTTTTTGTGCAAACATCTTTTGTTAGATTATTCTATAGGTGTTGCTACATTTCCGCTGTAACTGTGGAGTGATATCCGCTTCACTCTACATTTTGATTTATTATATTGGTATCATTTCCGCAATTTGATGTTGTCACACCCCACCCGCCGGTCTCGGTTACCCGCCCGACAACCCGTGGGAGTGATCAATCACAGGATCCACGGTTTTAGTCTATCAATAATAATAAATACAAATAAAGACAATCAAGAGCAATAATAGTTCAATTAATGAATTAAAGGATTACAGGAGTCCAAATACTCCAATAAAATAATCAATGAAAGAATAATAAATCAAAATGAATACGAGTTCAGCGGAAGCAATCAAAAAGAGTTAAATTATTTTCTTTCCAGTTTCCTTTTCTAAGGCTAAATAATGTTTCTCATGAATCTCTAGAAAAGGGGTCCTCCAGTTCTTCTCCATTCGTTGAGCGAACTGCCTGCAACTTGTCTCCTCTTGCCCATCAATGGGTGCGATAAGCGCATTCCAAGCACTCGAAGGAGCTCCCGCATAGGCTATCTCCATTTCCCATTGTCAGTGCCACATCTTCTTCATACGGGAAGGTTCCTTCATAGGAAACCAATCCATCTTCCGACCCATTCCCTCCATCTGCACAGACTAATAAAACATATACAAATAAAGGAGTGAGTTCTGGAGAACTCAATAAGAACAATAACAATTCCCATCCATATGTCCAACAAATCAGAAATGCATATATGATATGTATGAGTGCAAAGTATGAATGCTACTAGATCTAACTATGCAAGTCTCTAACAGTTGACATGCTTTAAGATATACACCAGCCCTCCTCTAGGTAAGTCTTGTCACTCGATCCAGGCAAGGACTGGTTACCTCTGTAGGGATCCTGGGTAAAATGGAAAGTCCACACCTGGCTCTCAAACCATGGCTGGGGTTAAGTCAACACTCTCTCACCACCACCATTGGCATGAGTATCGGTGCATGTCGGGGTTTCTAATCCAATGCAAGGTCATATAGGTAACGTGTCTACATGAAGTCCAGATACATCCCCTATGGCACCAACCAACTCAGTTCAGTATCCTTCGCAACCTAGGAATAAGAATCCTCACGGACTGGCTACTGTTGTCACATCCACCTAGCCGGTACCCCATTTGGAATACCCGGGATGTGATCCACAGTCCAAGGATCAATGATCTAAGGTCCATGCCTCCCACATACACGGTAACACAATCATGAACAGTAATAATTAATGGTAAAAACAACTAATATCAAGTATCATGAATAAGACAAGATTAACTAAATCAGAGTGCGGAATATAGATAATAAATAAGGTATGATCAAAATCATAAAGGGTGAGAAGGTATGGTAGTCACCCTCTCAGAGCAGCGGAAAAGTATTAAATCAAGTTAGTTACATATCCAAGTATCACCGGAATAATTCAAGACAAGTTAATTACAAAATCTAAGGTTCCACAAATACACCAGGGGAATGGGGCACTATGCTAGGGTTTCTTCTATACTAATGGTAGTCTCCTCAACAGTACGGATGAAGTAAACCCAGCGTTGCTGCTCCCGCACAACTGTGGGGCTAACCCTGGTGCGAATAATAATCCTCCTCAGCTCCAATATACGAATCCTCACCGACGCCACTACTCGGAGGGTAGTATGTGGAATCATAGTCCGCCTCATAGGAGGTGCCATCGTAATCTTCGGTACCTAGGAATGTAATCTAAAACATTTGCACAAAAGGAATGAGTTCGAAGAACTCAGCAAGGAAGTTATTCATTAATTAGAAATCATACACATTCAGAACATATAATAATGCAATGTGATATGGAACATATGATGCAGATATGAGTCTAACTCTATGAATGCTGGTCTCTAAGGTAGACATGCTTTAAGTCATAGCACCGTACTTCTCTAGGTCGTCAGTCACTCTCCCATTTCCATATCTTGGGAATGCCTAGGGAAGATCGGTAAAGTCATCAAAAACCATGGTAAGGGGAATCGGTCACCGCTCTCTCACATCACCATTTGGTCAAGTACTGGCGCATGTCACAGTAAAGCCTAGTCCAATGCAAGTCATCTACTCAGTCGGTCAAGTCAGATTCAGATACGTCCATTCCTCGCCCCCGGCGATCCTTTCCGGTATCCTTCACACTAGAGTCAGCGAAATCCTGGATTTCGGACTCATCAACCCTATTGGTCATCCACATATAGTAAACAGGAAGCTCTCACATCCTCTCACGGATTGGTTACCGGTCTTGAGCGCCCGTGAGCCCAAGTCTATCCATATGCAACTCTACCAATAAATGGCCCCTTTCAGGTATCCGTAGCATGGTTTATGTCCCCTACCGGATTGGCTACCGGCCTAGAGCGCCCATCCAACCATACACTACCACGGGTTGTTCGGTCTCAATGCCCTTCCGATTCGGGTCTAACACGACAAGGATGAACCTAGCCACACAACTAGACACTCCTATGTATGTCATCCAATAACTCGGGAGAGTGTCGATAGGCACCATCGGAGAACATCCCATACTATTCCCTCCGATGCCCAAGGACAGAAGTGTGAGTAGGACACCCTCCAATCCCAAGTCATACGTAAGCAATCACACATCAGATCTCATCATTTCTCATGCATCCAATGCATATTCATAATAGTACTCAAATCATGATATTGAAACGAATCATTATAAACATAAGCAAATCAAAATGATAGAGTAACACAACAAATGTATAAAGATTTAAATGTTACTGTTCTAACAGATATGTATCAATATCATAATGATTGAAAGAAATTTAGGGATTTCATTCTTTGAACAAAGCATAGTTCAATATTTAATGACTTATATGTTTATGGATATAACCATCCTTACCTTGGATGAGTTGATGATGAATTGAGAATACCAAGAATAGTCCAATAGAAGTGTTAAGGCCCTAAACAAACATCAATAATAAGTTAGAAAAGAAGTCGGGAAGATCGGATGTCATTTGAGTCAAAATTGACCAAGGTTGCTGTCAGCAACAACTTTGGTCGATGGTTTTGGTCGATGGTATCGACCAAAATAATCCTCGGGCAGAAAAGTGGATTTTGGGGATTTTGGTCCGAAATGAGTCTTCCGGTGTTCGGATCAATCGGAAACTTGGAGGCATACCTAACAACAGTAGTAGGACACTATAAATCAAGGAATTTACCCAATCCAATGGTCTAATTAAAAAGCCCCAATTTGAGCTATTAAGTTCAAGTGATAAACATCATGGCATGAGTTGGAATTGATTGCATTGATGAGGAATAGCATGCAATAGCTAGGGGAACTAATAGAAATTCGATTGGAATCATATGGCAATGTTAAACATGGACATAATACACTCTATAGCTTAGTTTGATATCAAATGGTATGATGTTAATAGGTAAATCATGGAATACATATGCTAGGCATGAGATATAAGCATTAGCATCAATGAATGGCTAAGGGAATCATGGATTGAGCATGAGTAGGCACTCGGAGTGGTGGTTGCAAGGTTGCAGCACCATTCCAAATGTCCCATCAGCAAGATGACAATAGGAAAGAATAGGAAATGGTAGGATAGGGAGTGGAATGAACAGTCATACCTTAGTGTAGAAGATGAAGGCAAGAATCAATGATAAACTAAGTGTCTTTGATGAGATACCCTTCACACTAACCAAGGAGCTGCTTTGGGAAGCTCTCCCCACGTTCCCAGGTGAGAAAAATGATTGCAAAAGGCTCAAGGCTCGAGGTCATATTAAATAGAAAAGGAATATTCCATGGAATCATTAACTTGGCAGACTGGGACATTTTGGTCGATGGTCCTTGGTCGATGGTATCGACCAAAATGATCGACCAAAATGTTTTCAGCAGAAAACTCAGGTTTAGAACAGCAACTTCAAGTAGGGATTTGAAAGGCTATACAAGGTCAAATTGAGTGAGGTTTTCTTCCACAATTCAATCAAGAAGTCTAGTTTCGGGGAATACCTTTGGATTGTGCACAGGAGGTCATTTGGTACATCAACCATATTAATCTTCTCCGATGCGCAGACTTTCCTTAAACACTGACAATGCATTTAAGCAAGGGGTATCATTGTCAATGTCCATGGGCTCGGTCTCCGAATCATGATCATCAATCAGAATGGTCCATAAATCTCTTCTTCCACCGCTTCGGGTCCTCGGACCTGAATACAATAGTGGATCCGGGTCAGGGTCAAGGTTAGAATAGGGCTGGATATTACAACTGCTATTGGACTTCATTCCATAACCCTATGGTCATCCACATATTGTTATGGTGGAATGCTCTCATGACTCCTCACGACACCCGGTCCGTTCCTTGGACGTCCATAAGCCCAACCCTAACATATGCAACCCTACCATTTATATGACCAACAGTGGAGCAATGTCACATCACTGTCATCACGGGTGTCACATCCCCCCAGCCGGTACCCTAACTGGCATACCCGGGAGTGTGATCCACAGCCCCGAAGATCAAGTATCAAGGAAATCATCCTCCCACATATACAATAACATAATCATAAACAAGAAATAATCAAGGTTTAAACATTATAAACAAAATATTTAACTCAAGAAAGAATAAATGATATAATCAAAGTGCGAAAAAGATACCAGATATCCGAAGATATCAAGATAAGTAAAGTGAGGCGGAAACTCACTTCACAAACATAGCGGAACGTAGAATGAAAGTTTAAAATGAAATACAAATGAAACCAATGTACTAATAAATAAACTAAGAATATGAGTCTTCAAGTTTATAGATGACGTCTTCATAAGTGTGGACTTCATCAATCCAACGGATTTTTTCTGACTCTACGCTGCCTTCAAAGGTAGTACGCAGTTTGATCCGCCGAGGGATCATCAAAGTAAGCTTGATCGTCGCCAGCACCTTGCGTGTAATATGCTTCATCGGCTTGTGCTTCATTGTACTGCTCATCATAATACTCTGTACCTGCAGGATAATCTAACAAAAAGATGTACAAAAAGGAATGAGTTTCGAAGAAACTCAGTAAGGCAAGTTAATCCATAACATCATAGATAACATGTGGCAAAACATAACATGATGCAATGCAATATGGAACAGATAAAGTATGAATGCATCTAAACTCTATGTATGCTGGTCTCTATGGTAGACATGCTTTAAGTCATAGCACCGTACTTCTTTGGGTAGGTCAGTCACTCCCCCTCAACCATTCTGGCATCTTGGGTCTGCCGGGTAATTGGGTAAAGTCCTCATCAAACCATGGTAGGGGATTTAGTCAACACACTCTCTCACAACCATTTGGCATAAGTACTGACGCATGTCAGGGAAAAGCCTAGCCCAAGGCAAGTCATCTAGTTAGTCATATCATATCAGATCCGGATACTTTCCCTATGGCACCAACCAACTCGGTTCCGTATCCTTCACACTAGAATCAGCGTATCCTATGGCACCGACCAACTCGGACTACGGACTCATCAACCCTATTGGTTATCCACATATGGTAAACGGGAAGCTCTCATGTCCTCTCACGGGTTGGTTACCGGTCTTGAGCGCCCATGAGCCCAAGTCTAGCCATACGCAACCCTCCAATAAATGGTCCCCACAATATGATTCCCGTCCTCTCACGGGTTGGTTACCGGTCTTGAGCGCCCGTGAATCACATTCACTACCACGGGTCGTTCGGTCTCAATACCCTTCCGAATCGGGTCTGATATAACAGGGGTCATCCTAGCCAAACACTGGTAGACAATCCTAGGTATGACAACCAATGATTCGGGAAAGCGTCGATGGGCATCTTCGGAGAACATCCCATACTATTCCCTCCGATGTCCAAGGACAGAAGCGTCAAAAGGACACTCCCCAATCCCAAACCATACCTAGGAAAACACATTCTCAGATCAGTCATGACATACACAACCAACAGTTCATCATATACAAGAGAATGTAAAAGCAAAATCAGATTAAGCAGTAATAATTAACTCATATAACATGAATAATAAAAAGGATAACATAAACAAGTGCTACTATTTTCACAGTAGGAGATTAGAATTAAAATACGATAACAGTAGGTAATACCATAGGTTCATAAAGTAGAAACCAGAGAACAAGCAATCTATGTAGTTAAGGAATCAACTGTCCTTACCTTGATTATCGAAGAAGATGATCCAAAGATCAAAGAGAGCAACTCCAAACTTAGCAAATAGACTCCTAACAATCATAGATACAACATTAGGGAAGATTCCTAAAAGATCAAAGAGCAAACGAATCAAATCGGGCGAAAAATGAAGCTACTGACTCCTTTGGTCGAGTGCTTGGTCGAGTGCCCCACTCGACCAAGGAGTCGACCAAGCAAGTCAGTACGGAATTGTACAGACTGCTTTGGCCATAACTTCCTCATTTGAAGTCGGAATGATCCGAAATTAGAAGGGGAACTTCCTAGGATGTATTAGAATCATATAGGAAGATAAAAACATCAAGTCATGGTTAAAATTTGGGTTCTTGATTTAACCCAAGAAATTAGGGTTTCAACCTTATGGTTCCCATAAAAAGGTCGAGATCACAGAATGAAAGAAAATTAAATAATTGGCCAAAAGCAATAAGAAAATCATAGGAAAACTAATTTAGGTTAACAGTAACATTGCCCATGAGGTTTCCTTGCATGGGAGGTTGCCAAGAGTTTCCAGAACTCAAGCAAGGGTTAGGGTTTCAAGAAAATCTTCGGCTAGGGTTGAGATCATGATGATGATCATAGATCTCAAAGAAACGAAGGAGATCATGAAGGGATGGTTGCAAGGATGCAGCATCAACTTCCTGATCTCAATCAAGAACAAGATCAAGAAAAGAAAATTAATAATTCACAAGAGATACTAACCTTGAATTGTAAGAACAGAGAAGAGAGGCTTCAGATCTGCAGAGGAATCTTCGAAATCACCAGAGAGAGTTTCGGAGAGGTGTTCTCACGTTCACAAAGTGTTTAGGAGGCAGCCGTAACAAAGAAATACGAAGTAGGGTTTAAATAAGAGTGAAAAACCCTAAAATTACAATTTCTCAGATTTCACCTTCCTTTGGTCGAGTGCTTTGTCGAGTGGCCCACTCGACCAGTCAGTCGACCAAGGCAAACAGTAAGGAATAATCAGGGATTTGGAGGATCAAATGGGCTTTAAACCTTATGGGCTTTTGCATACACATCAAGTAACATGTCAAGTGTGAAGAAATACCTTCAAACCAAGTCAGATAATACTCCAAGTCCTTCAACTAATCTCATCTTCAGACAACTGCAGCTTCCTTTCCAAATCTACACAGACATCCAAGTATGGAACTCCATCAACAACATCCATGGGTTCAGAGTCAAACACCATGTCTTCTATGGCCCATAGTTAGCTTCTTTCTTTACTCCGGGTCTTCAAACCTAAAAACAACCGGGTTACCGGGTCAAGGTCAGGGTTAGGTTAGGGCTGGGTTTCACATTCTCCCCCCCTTAAAGGAAATTTCGTCCTCGAAATTGAGAGCGTACCTGAACCTCCAAAAAGTTGAGGAAATTTCTCCTTCATATCTTCTTCCTTCTCCCAAGAAGCTTCTTCAGGGGTATGGTTCTTCCAATGAATCTTTACCAAAGGGATGGTGCGATTCCGCAATTGCTTATCCTTCTTATCCAAAATTTCAGCTGGCTCTTCATCATAGGTCAGATCAACACTAAGTCCTTCGGGGGCTTGCTGTAGAATATGTTCCGGATTCTCAATGTATTTCCGAAGCATCGAAACATGAAACACATTGTGCACAGCAGCAATAGACGGAGGTAATGCCAATCGATAAGCAACAGATCCAACTTTTTCCAAAATCTCAAAAGGTCCAATGTAACGAGGGCTAAGCTTTCCTTTAACATTGAATCTAATCACACCCTTCATAGGTGAAACTTTCAAGAAAACTTTCTCCCCAACCTGAAATTCCAAATCGGTCCTTCTCTTATCAGCATAAGATATCTGTCTTGACTGAGCAGACTTAATCCTTTCTCTTATCATATCGACCATTGCGCTAGTAGCTTCAATCATCTCCAGACCTAAGACTTTTCCCTCTCCAGTCTCAGTCCAATACAAGGGTGTCCTACATGTGTTACCATACAAAGCCTTAAACGGAGCCATGCCTATAGTTGCTTGATAACTGTTGTTATAGGCAAACTCAACCAAAGCTAAGTGTTCATCCCAATTTCCACCCATATCCACTACACAAGATCTAAGCATATCTTCCAAAGTTTGAATCATCCGCTCAAATTGTCCATCAGACTATGGGTGATGAGCTGTACTCAAGTTCAATTGGGTTCCCAAGGCTTTCTGCAAACTGTTCCAAAACCTTGAGGTGAACCTAGGATCACGATCAGACACAATACTCAAAGGCACACCGTGCAAACAAACTACATTATCCACATATAGTCGAGCAAGCTTATCCAGAGTATGAGTGATCTTCATAGGGATGAAATGGGCTGATTTGGTCAACCTATCGACAATCACCCACACAGTGTCATTACCTTTACTTGTCCGGGGTAAACTAGTCACAAAGTCCATAGAGATGTCTTCCCACTTCCAACTAGGAATAGGAAGTGGCTAAAGTAATCCAGATGGAGGTTGATGAATGGCTTTCACACGCTGGCAAGTCTCACACTTGGCAACAAAATCATCAACATCGGCCTTCAAACCAATCCACCAAAAATGTTCTCTTAAGTCTTTATACATCTTGGTGCTTCCAGGGTGTATTGTGAAGATCGACTGGTGTGCTTCCTTTAAAATTTCTTTCTTGATTCCTTCATCAGCAGGCACACAAAGTCTTCCTCTAAACAATAAGGCACCATCCATAGATATACCAAAGTCAGGATCCGAATCAGGATTCAAAGAAATCTTCTCGATCTTCTCCTTAAAATCCAAATCACAACCTTGCAGAGCAATAATGGTGGATCTCGCCGTCATAGCAGACAAAACAACTTCCGAACCTTCAGGGACAACTTCCAAACCAAAATTTGAAATTGAAGACATCAGAGGTTGACTCAAAGCATTCAAGTTCAGTACTTTCTTCTGACTTTTCCTGCTAAGAGCGTCCGCAACCACATTCGCTTTACCAGGGTGATACTGAATGTCACAGTCATAATCAGATACCAATTCCAACCATCTTCTTTGTCTCATATTTAACTCCTTTTGGGTAAAGAAGTACTTCAAACTTTTATGATCCGTGAAAATAGCGATCTTCTCACCATAAAGGTAATGTCTCCAAATCTTCAAAGCAAAGACAACAGCGGCAAGTTCTAAGTCATGAGTGGGGTAATTCCGCTCATAATCCTTCAATTGCCGGGAAGCATAGGCTACGACCTTACCATGTTGCATCAGAACTCAACCCAAACCAATCTTTGACGCATCAGTGTAGACAACGTCTTCTTAGCAATTCTTCCTTTCTCACCTTGGAATTCAAACATTGAACTTCCACTAATCTGAAATTGAATTCTCTTCGAAGAACACAAAATTACAGCATCATGGGTAGTCAACCAATCAATACCCAAAATGACATCAAAATCCTTCATATCCAAAAGTACCAAATTGGCTTCCAAATTCTTTCCATCAACCAAAATAGGACACTTAACTAATCCTTTATCTATTTTCACAACAGGTCCAGTAGGAGTACAAATTGATAAACAACTAGATAAAATCTTAGGTTCCAAATCAATCTTCTTGATAAATGCAGACGATATGAAAGAATGAGACACACCCGTATCAAATAACACAAATGCAGGAATAGAAGCAAAAAATAAAGTACCTGTAACCACTTCATGATTCTCATCCTGTTCAGTACCAGAAATACTAAACACTCTTCCAGAAGGAGGAACAGGAGCATTCTTCACTACAGGAGCAGACAGCTGAACAGGCCTCTTCGGACAACCACGAGCAAAGTGACCAGGCTGCTTACAAAGAAAGCAAACAGGATTGCTAAGTCCAACAGAAACAGGTGCAACTGCAGGCTTCTGATCCAAAGGCCTAGGAATAGCATTCATAGGCCTAGCATTCACATTCAACGGTGACCGATTCCCACCAAACTTACCAGACTGGCCTGGTTGCTGAAATCCAGGTCTCTGACCTACACTCCTAAACTGAAGAGCAGGAGTAGGGTAAGGCGTAGGTCTCACAAAATGTCGATCAGTTCGATCCACAAATCCAGGATTCCTTGGCTGCCAGGGTCTTTGCACTCTAGCATTCTCTTTCTCCGTTTCTTCCAGCTTCTTGGCATTCTGCACCACCTAGGAATAACTTTCAATAGGCTGAATGGTGAGATATGCCCTGATTGCAGGTCGCAATCCCTTGAAAAATTTCTTCGCTTTAGCAATATCAACCTTCAAAGAGTCAGGAGCAAAGAAGTGAAGCTCTTCAAACTTCTGTTGGTATTCCAACACCGACAAAGATCCTTGAGTAAGAGCCATAAACTCAGCTTCCTTCGTATCCTTCACAGCTTCCGGAAAGTAGTTCTTGCAAAAAGCTTCCTTGAACAAATCCCACGACACAACGCCAGCATGTAAACCTTCCAAAACAGGCCGGGTGGAAGTCCACCAAGCGTCAGCTTCATGTTGCAACTTCTGCTCGGCAAACAAAATCTTTTGGGCTTCCATACATTGCAAATGACGAAAAGTTTTTTTCCAACTCACGCAACCACTTGTTAGGAAACAAGATATCTTTGGATACTCCAGTGAAGTTAGGAACTTGCATCTTCAGAAAACTCTCCATCAAACGAGTATGAGGAGTTCCAGCTAATCCACCCGCATTCGAAACTGCGGCATGAGGATTTCCATTGACACCAGCACGAGTCTCATTGTGCAGAGTCATGAAACCGGTCAACATCTGGTTGAACTGAGCTGCTTGCTGCTGCATCATATTTCCCATAATATTTGCAATATCACGAAAACTTCTGACATTCGAGCACCGGGAACATCACGAGTACCTTGGTCATCAATGTTAGTCTGCTGATCATGACCACCAATTGTTATCTCGTCACTTCCATGACCACTGGATTCACCACGACCACTTCTTAATGTAACCATTCTCAAAAAACCGAAATGTCAAAAACACGAATTTCAACGTTTCGACATAATCCACAAGTCCAAATGATTAAGAATCTTAAATCATGCTTAAATACATCCATTTAGTCATCAAACAATCAATCATAGGACAAAAATCACATTTTTTCCAAAATCCAACAGCACTTGGGGCTACTGGGTCCTTTGGTCGAGTGCTTGGTCGAGTGCCCATTCAAACTCATTTCAAACCTTGCACACTTGAGAGGGGACTCTAGAGGAGAGGTACTAAGGCATTCCTAAGTGTTTTCCAAGTAGTTTGGTGGTTCAACAACAACACTACAACACTCAACAACTTCACACAAGGTAAATCTTCATTCCCATCTCATTTTCATCTTCTGAAACTTGAAATTTATTCAAAAACCATGTGTTGCTTGTGTCTAATGCTAGGAATCATGCTTAGGAACACTTAGAAACATGTTCCCTAGGTTTTTAGCACAATATTATGCTTAAACAACAAGTTCTACAACAATCTTGCACTTCTCATATCGCTTTTGTACCGAAATCGTTAACTTTAGAAAAACTTTGATTTCTTTCAAACCATTTGGAGTTTTCACACGAAATCAATTGCTACACACTCAAAATGATACTGAGAATGTGAACATGTACTTTGATCTTACCAATTTCAAAATTTTCAAAAATCCAATATGACCTAGAATGCAAAATCCCCAAATTCCTTCTTGCTGAATTTTCAACTTTAGACTGAGATTTTGATCGATTTTCTTCAAATAACTTTCATAGACATGCAATTCCAAGTATTGCGCACATACTAGATGCTAAATTTACATTTTCCCCAAATTTCCAATTTTGATGAAAAGTACGAAAATGCCCTTCTAGCAGAATTTTCGAAATGATACTAACATGCAATGTCTCTCATCTTTTTCAACAGACATCACGCCATGCAGAGAGGTGGACGAGGCAGAGGCAGGATAGTTGGAGCTAGGCGAGGCAAAGTCAGAGTTCCAGCTCAGCCTAGAGTAGAGGTTAACCGACTCGATCTCTTCAACACACCACAAGCAGAGTTCCTGTACGAGGCTTACTTCGAGTACTGCAAGATAGAGTACGGGAGACTTCTTCACTTGCGAGAGCTTCGGGTCTTCCGGATCCGACAGCGATTCGACACTCAGGCATGGACTCATCTCTTCACAGCAGATTTACCCGTCTATCCTAAGCTAGTGAGGCTATTCTTTAGCAACCTTACATCCATCGAGGAGGCTAGAGGACAGGGTCCTCCTTTCAGACTCATTATCGAGAGCAGGGTCAGAGATACACAGATCCGCTTCTCTACTAGGGATCTGGCACACATTCTCCATGTACCATACCATCCACGACAGCGCTTATGGATACATGTCGGGCAGAGATAGACCGATTCTTGATGCCTTACAAGCTTCATGAGATATGCGCCACTCTCTGGGATGACATAGGGTGCTTCCTTCCGAGACGCAGTGGACAGATGACAGATTCAGCTAGGATCACCGGTCGCATTGTCGGCCGAAACATCATGCCGAAGGCCAGACATCATGATCAGGTTTCAGTGATGGAGGCCGTAATCATCTATCGCATCAACACAAGCTTTCAAATAGACCTGTCCTACATCATCCAGCAGGTCATGATAGATCTGGTGGAATGTCCTGGTATGAGGAACCTTTGCTTTGGGAGATTACTGACATTGATCTTCCGACACTTTGGGGTTAGTTTGGAGGATACAGTGGAGCTTATTAGATCACTGGGATATGCCATTGGGACTAGGACAATCAGGCAGATGAGGCTCACTCAGACTGTGAGATCCCCGGGTCCAGATGGTGAGGAGGATACAGATGAGGATGAGGATGAGGTGGAGGCTCCAGCAGATGAGGGTGATGCTGGTCCAGATTCCGATGATCAGGCAGAGGATACAGAGATGCATGAGGCTGTTCCTGAGCATCATGAGATTCCCAGATCACCACACTTCGAGACAGGAGGCCCTTCACATACAGTTCCAGAGACTACTGATTTAGGTGCTTAGATGAGATTGATGACTTCCATGCTAGAGAGGATGGAGGTCAGACAGGAGCAGATATATGAGAGGATGGAGTCACGGCAAGATAGGATAGAGTCACAGATTACTCAGATGGCCGAGGACTTCAGAGCATACAGAGATCAGAGGAGATCACCTAGATAGATTGTACTTAGGATTTCCCTTTATGCTTTTCAAATGTAAACTTTTCTTAAAGTTAATGAAGTTCTTTTTGTTTCACTTTATTATTGTGCATTATGAACTTTTCTTTTATTGCTTATATGATATTTGTTCAAATATAATTATTGTGCATTATTCAGAAGTATTCAGTTATGCTTCATTAAACAAGTTTCTAACACAAGTGTTCTATTATTCACTTCTAAGAGTAGATGAGTCACTTCTGGATCTATGACTCAGGAATGTTTTGTTACTGTTTTCTGTGGTTAGGATTTCCTTGAACTTTGGGCTCTGATACCACTCTGTCACATCCCCCTAGCTGGTACCCTAACTGGCATACCCGGGAGTGTGATCCACAGCCCCGAAGATCAAGTATCGAGGAAATCATCCTCCCACATATACAATAACATAATCATAAACAAGAAATAATCAAGGTTTAAACATTATAAACAAAATATTTAACTCAAGAAAGAATAAATGATATAATCAGAGTGTGGAAAAGATACCAGATATCCGAAGATATCAAGATAAGTAAAGTGAGGCGGAAACTCACTTCACAAACATAGCGGAACATAGAATGAAAGTTTAAAATGAAATACAACTGAAACCAATGTACTAATAAATAAACTAAGAATATGAGTCTTCAAGTTTATAGATGACGTCTTCATAAGTGTGGACTTCATCAATCCAACGGATTTGTTCTAACTCTACACTGCCTTCAAAGGTAGTACGCAGTTTGATCCACCGAGGGATCATCAGAGTAAGCTTGATCGTCGCCAGCACCTTGCGTGTAATACGCTTCATCGGCTTGTGCTTCATTGTACTGCTCTTCATAATACTCTGTACCTGCAGGATAATCTAACAAGAAGATGTACAAAAAGGAATGAGTTTCGAAAAAACTCAGTAAGGCAAGTTAATCCATAACATCATAGATAACATGTGGCAAAACATAACATGATGCAATGCAATATGGAACAGATAAAGTATGAATGCATCTAAACTCTATGTATGCTGGTCTCTATGGTAAACATGCTTTAAGTCATAGCACCATACTTCTTTGGGTAGGCCAGTCACTCCCTCTTAGCCATCCTGGCATCTTGGGTCTGCCGGGTAATTGGGTAAAGTCCTCATCAAACCATGGTAGGGGATTTAGTCAACACACTCTCTCACAACCATTTGGCATAAGTACCGGCGCATGTCAGGGAAAAGCCTAGCCCAATGCAAGTCATCTAGTTAGTCATATCATGTCAGATCTGGATACTTTCCCTATGGCATCGACCAACTCGGTTTCGTATCCTTCACACTAGAGTCAGCGTATCCTATGGCACCGACCAACTCGGACTACGGACTCATCAACCCTATTGGTTATCCACATATGGTAAACGGGAAGCTCTCATGTCCTCTCACGGGTTGGTTACCAGTCTTTAGCGCCCATGAGCCCAAGTCTAGCCATATGCAACCCTCCAATAAATGGTCCCCACAATATGATTCCCGTCCTCTCACGGGTTGGTTACCGGTCTTGAGCGCCCGTGAATCACATTCGCTACCACGGGTCGTTCGGTCTCAAAACCCTTCCGAATCGGGTCTGATATAACAGGGGTCATCTTAGCCAAACACTGCTAGACAATCCTAGGTATGACAACCAATGATTCGGGAAAGCGTCGATGGGCATCTTCGGAGAACATCCCATACTATTCCCTCCGATGTCCAAGGACAGAAGCGTCAAAAGGACACTCCCCAATCCCAAACCATACCTAGGCAAACACATTTTCAGATCAGTCATGACATACACAACCAACAGTTCATCATATACAAGAGAATGTAAAAGCAAAATCAGATTAAGCAGTAATAATAAACTCATATAACATGAATAATAAAAAGGATAACATAAACAAGTGCTACTGTTTTCACAGTAGGAGATCAGAATTAAAATACAATAACAGTAGGTAATACCATAGTTTCATAAAGTAGAAACCAGAGAACAAGCAATCTATGTAGTTAAGGAATCAACTGTCCTTACCTTGATTATCGAAGAAGATGATCCAAAGATCAAAGAGAGCAACTCCAAACTTAGCAAATAGACTCCTAACAATCATAGATACAACATTAGGGAAGATGCCTAAAAGATCAGAGAGCAAACGAATCAAATCGGGCGAAAAACGAAGCTACTGACTCCTTTGGTCGAGTGCTTGGTCAAGTGCCCCACTCGACCAAGGAGTCGACCAAGCAAGTCAGTACGGAATTGTACAGACTGCTTTGGCCATAACTTCCTCATTTGAAGTCGGAATGATCCGAAATTCGAAGGGGAACTCCCTAGGATGTATTAGAATCATATAGGAAGATAAAAACATCAAGTCATGGTTAAAATTTGGGTTCTTGATGTAACCCAAGAAATTAGGGTTTCAACCTTATGGTTCCCATAAAAAGGTTGAGATCACAGAATGAAAGAAAATTAAATAATTGGCCAAAAGCAATAAGAAAATCATAGGAAAACTAATTTAGGTTAATAGAAACATTGCCCATGAGGTTTCCCTCGCATGGGAGGTTACCAAGAGTTTCCAGAACTCAAGCAAGGGTTAGGGTTTCAAGAAAATCTTCGGCTAGGGTTGAGATCATGATGATGATCATAGATCTCAAAGAAACGAAGGAGATCATGAAGGGATGGTTGCAAGGATGCAGCATCAACTTCCTGATCTCAATCAAGAACAAGATCAAGAAAAGAAAATTAATAATTCACAAGAGATACTAACCTTGAATTGTAAGAACAGAGAAGAGAGGCTTCAGATCTGCAGAGGAATCTTCGAAATCACCAGAGAGAGTTTCGGAGAGGTGTTCTCACGTTCACAAAGTGTTTAGGAGGCAGCCGTAACAAAGAAATACGAAGTAGGGTTTAAATAAGAGTGAAAAACCCTAAAATTACAATTTCTCAGATTTCACCTTCCTTTGGTCGAGTGCTTTGTCGAGTGGCCCACTCGACCAGTCAGTCGACCAAGGCAGACAGTAAGGAATAATCAGGGATTTGGAGGATCAAATGGGCTTTAAACCTTATGGGCTTTTGCATACACATCAAGTAACATGTCAAGTGTGAAGAAATACCTTCAAACCAAGTCAGATAATACTCCAAGTCCTTCAACTAATCTCATCTTCAGACAACTGCAGCTTCCTTTCCAAATCTACACAGACATCCAAGTATGGAACTCCATCAACAACATCCATGGGTTCAGAGTCAAACACCATGTCTTCTACTAAGATGGCCCATAGTTGGCTTCTTTCTTTACTCCGGGTCTTCGGACCTAAAAACAACTGGGTTACCGGGTCAAGGTCAGGGTTAGGTTAGGGCTGGGTTTCACAACGGGTCATCCGGTTTTAATCCCCCTACCGAAAGGGTAGTAGCATGTGGGGTACCTAGCCATGCAACTCTAGACTCTACCTAAGAATATCATCCAATAGTTATGACAATGCTTGAGACATCAGCAAGCATGTGTCCCATTCCACAGCCTTCTGATATCCCAAGCTAAGATATCCCAAAAGAATACCTTATCCATCAGAACCACATACTAACCATCATCGGTATCTCACATTCATAACCAACAAAGTGTATATATAAACAAGATAAACAGCAGTAATATAACAGGATCAGCATGTGAAACATGATTACCGCAGCATATAAAACGAAAGGCTAATACTAACAGACACTGGACTAGCATGTTCAAGTCTATTCATAAAGATAGGATTTTATGCCCTTACCTGCATATAAGTAATTCGTCCGTAAAAAGAAATCCGTAAGCAATTATAAAACTTTCTCTTCAAACAGAGAACACCTATACACAGGGTTACAATAAGGTATAAGTCAAATGAGTCAAATCGGATCAAAACCAAAAGCTATTTGGCCACTGTGTACCAGCCGGTTGCTTAGGTTGAGCGACCGCCACTAGTGACCGCCCCAAAAACAGTAAGTTTCATATCCAAAACTCAGGATTTTGATCACCCGTTTTCAATCCGGATCTCGAGTGATCATAGTCTGAATCTCGAATCTTACACTCTTATAGCCAATGGGTGAAAGGAAACCTAACAATCATCATAATTGGATTACCCAAAAACTTTCCCTTGATCAGATCAGCCCTTTTCACGAAAGAAGCAGGGTTTCGTTTTCGAATATGATCTAACCAATCTAACCAAGATCATCAAAAGAATAGACAATGCAATGGAAGGATCAAGAACAACCAAAGATGAATACTAATCTACTTTAATCATAGCAAGTGGTGAAACATAAATGAACAGGGAATCACTTACCTCCACCAAATCAACTATGAAAGTCAATAGAACCTTCTGGGACTCCAACAGCACTTCAGATCTGCTTTCGGCACTTCTCCGCAGCCGTCTAACCTCCAAAAACGGTAACCACGAATAAAATATTTGTAAATTAGGCGAGGGTTACTATTTATAGAGGTCAGGGGGCAAAATAGGGCAAAACCCGGCAACCAGAACCAGGCGGTCGCTTGGTTCAATCAACCGCCACTAGCAACCGCCCCCATGTATTTTTCTATACAAGGGTGCTTTTTCCAGGTGGTTGATGTCCAAGTACAACCTAGCCCTAAAGAAGAGATGGGGGAGATCTTACCTTCATTCCGGACATCTCCAAACATCACTTGCCTTCTAGAAGTCCAACTACCAAGCAAGGCAGGCTCTTCAGACAGAGAATCCAGATCCATGGGTTCAGGGTATGGATCATGGACTTCTATTCGGACACTCCACAAATTTACCCGACTAGACCTTCGGGTCCTCGGACCTGCAATATGGATCCCGGGTTAGAAATACGGGGGTTGTTACAGATTTTATTTCATTATATTGTTCTGATCTCTTAATTAACATTGTTAACATTGATTTATTTTTGTTCTTAATTATATTATTGCAAATGTGGGAGGTTGATTTCCTCGATATTGATCTTCGGGGTTGTGGATCACACACTCGGATATGCCAGATAGGTTACCAGCTGGGTGGATGTGACACACAGTGACAGGGGTTTAATTGTGAACTTCTGATTTTTAGGGTTTGATGCTCTATTTAATGGGACTACGTGGTTTTCAGCCACACTTGATTCTAAAGCCTCTACAACCCCCATATTTCTAACCTGAAATTCGTATTGCAAGTCCGATAACCCGAAGGTCAAGTCGGATTAAGTTGTGAAGTATCCGGATTGAAGTCCATAATCCATACCCTGAACCCATGGATCTAGATTTTCTTGATGAAGAACCTGCCTTGCTGGGTGAGTGGAATTCCAGCCAGGGTCAAGAAGTGTTTGGAGATGTCTGGATTGAAGATAAGACCTCCTCCATGTGTTGTTTAGGGTTAGGTTGAGGTTGGGAGTCAACCCCTTGAGCAAAGCACCCTTGTACTGCAAAGTACTAGGGGGCGGTTGCTTAATGCAGTTGATTGGGCCAATCAACCGCCCCAAGCGACCGCCATAATCTGCTTGTGGGATTTTGCCCTAATTTGCCCCTATCCTCTATAAATAGCAAATCCCGTGTTTTTAACTAATCATTATATTCAAGATTGCTATTGTGGATGGTGAGGAGGCAGAAGACACATGCTCGAAGGTGAGGAAAACGAGGATTGCGATATGGATCTTCCTCCCTCATCTGTTTGCAAATCTGGTTGAGGTAAGTGAATTCCCTTAACTCATTTCTCTTCCTTCAACTTTGGAATGGTGTAGATCCATCTCCCTTATGTTGGGGTAACCTAGTGGTAGGGGCGGACCCAGGATTCAATATCGGGGGGGGGGGCGAACAATAATTACAAAATTTTTAGTACTAATATTCAGAAAGGAAAGCGTACTGATAATACTTCAAAATCTATATTAAATTCTTAAAAATACAATAATAAGTGAAAAGCCACAAAACAAGTGTCTCATAATGAAACTCAACGATCTTTGAGATCGCGAAAATCCTCAATAATTGACTATGTACTGATTTTCTCTGCAATTTCTCTTTCAATATATAACATCATAGAATCTGTGAGAAATCATCCTCCATCCTGTTTCGCAAATCAGTCTTAATAATTTTCATGACAGAAAATGCTCGTTCTGAAGTTGCAGTAGAAATGGGAAGAGTAATCAATAGTGTGATTAACCGATAAATAAGTGGGTAGAAGTTAGATTTTGTTGACCTCACCAACCACTAACACAAACTGCTAATGGTTGACATGTTCAAATAATCTGGACCTTTGACTACATCAATCTCATAGTGTCGTAGTTGTACTTTCAAGTGATCTCTCTCATGCTCAGTAAAATCTTGGGGATAATATTTAGCCACAAGTTTGCAAATATCATCAATTCTAAAGTTCTCACATTCGCTTCTAGGATTCAAAGAAGAACTAAGAGTAAGCAACTCTATAACATGCTCATTGAATCTACTATTTAGCTCATTCAACTGGCTATCAATTGTAGTACAAAAAATATTTGCTCGATAATGTTGTTCAACTGTAAAATCATCTTGTTGCCGGCCGGCGAGCTCGACCCTTCCTTCCAACAAACTGAACACTCATGTTAGGGACATCAATATTACGCTTTTCACAAAAAGATATCACCTTAGTCAAAAGCTCATCCCATCCTACATCTCTCCTTTCTTGAATAAGCTTTTTTGTAGTAGACACAAGTTGAATAGCATTTAAAATGTCTTTAGACTTCCGCTGCAAAGCTTGACAAAGCAAATCAGTGATGTTCATAATTTTTTGCATTAGATTCAAAATCATAACAAAATCAAAAGAGGCAAATGTATCGTATGCTGATTCTGCTTCAACTCTCTGTGATGAAGTAGTCCCATTAATACTCATGGCGATCAAGACCTCACATGTAGCACCATACATACTTATCAAACTTGAAATAGATCTCAAATGAGAACCCCAATGAGTATCTCCAGGCCGTTGTAAAGTTCCAATCTGATTTAGCCCACTTCCAGTTTCAAGTTCAACAATGGAGATCAAGTATGCAGTTTCAGAAGCATAAACAACTTTTAACTCATCATTTCGCTTACTAGAGGCACTAGGAAGATTGATAATAGACACCAATTTGGAGAAAATTTTCTCAATTGGGTCAACACTTCTAGAAGTTGCAACTAATGCCAACTGGAAACGATGAGCAAAACAGTGGATATAATAGGCATGTGGACAGTCGGTAACTACTAAGGCTTGTAACCCATTCCACTCACCTTGCATGTTACTTGCTCCATCATATCCTTAGCCTTGAATATTGTGAATGTTAAGCCCATGATGAGAAAGAGTAGAAAAGATAGCGGTCTTCAAAGTCAAGGCCTTTGTATCTAAAACATGAACAAGATAAAAAAAAAAACGCTCTTGTACAAATCCCGCTTTGTCAACAAACCTTAAAACGATAGCCATCTGCTCTCTTTTAGATTCATCGCGAGATTCATCCACTATTAAGCAAAACTTTACATCACCAATCTCTTTACAAATTTCCTTCTTCACTCTATTTGCTATAATATGTAAAATCTCCTTTTGTATCTTAGGTGAAGTGTACGATGCATTTTGAGGAGCATTATCCAACACAACAATTGCAACTTTATCATTGTAGGAAGCTACCAACTTTAAGAATTCAATAAAATTTTCCCTATTGGACAAATATTTACTAAGATCACAACCTTAAGACACAAGCAATCTGATCACATTAATTGAAGCTTTCAAATGCAATCGGTTGTTTTCAATTTCTTGAGATGTATAATTTCCAATCATCAAATCAATATGTTGATCTTGCTTCATTAAGTTTGCACAATCTTTTTGAGCAACTTTGTAGAATAAGTTGATTTGTCTTCCCACATGATTTATTAAACCACACTCTTTTCCACCCACTTTCTTCCAATTTTTAAATCCATCAATAGAGAATGTCCCCTGTCCAGAGTTCGCTCCAGGCTTATTGAAAAGAAAACATGGCAAACAAAATACTGCATCTTTTAAAGGAGAATATTCTAACATAAAAGGATGAACCTTAAACCATGAAGATTGAAAACGTCGAGGATGACTTGATGGCCCAGATTTTGGATACTCTTGGAGAATAGGCTGATATGGTCTAGCTTTAAGGTAACGACGTGTAATTTCATCACGTTGATCAACTAGATAATCCCAAATTTATTTTCTCAACCTTGGATCACGCTCAAAATCATTATTTTGCTCGCTTTCGGTATTGGACACTGTTTTATGACGTTTTTCACAAGTTGAGGTCTCAGGAATAGAGATAGGCAATGATGCGTCAACCATGTCATTCTTAATGCCTTTTCTTTTGAAGAAGGAATCAATGGTAGACTTCTTTCTCATGGTTAAACAAATCCTTCTACTTTTGACGACTGCACCACTCGATTCACTCCCAAGGAAGCCGTAGAAGTAGCTCGTTCTCCTATATCCATTTGATTTGATTAATCGTTAAATTTGAAAAGTTAAGTAAAAACCTTCTCCTAAACTTGTAATCAACCACGAAATAAGTAAACATAAAAAAGATACATTGATCTATTATTAAAAAAAGAAAAAGAAAAATTCAAATCTCTTTGGATTCTTTTATTTTCCTCTCCTATAGGCCTCTCAAGTTTTTCTAAATATTTCCTTGTTTTCCAAAATTAACCACTATCACTAATAAGTGTATATAATTAAATTTATGCCTAAAACTATAAATTTTTTTTTTCTATAATAATGGCATAATATTATTTAATACATAATAAACTTAATAAATTCAAATCAACCACAGATAAAAATATATAATTTAATAAAAAAAACATCAATAAACTTTCATGCAATACATTTTCGACATATATTAAAAAAAAATAGAAAGCATTAAGCATGTATTCAAGTATTTTAATACGTAATAAACTTAATAAATTCAAATCAACCACAAATAGAAATAATTAATTTAATAAAAAAATCAATAGACTTTCATGCAATACATATTCAACATTAAAAAAAAATAATAGAAAGCAATAAGCGTGTATTCAAGTATTTCAATACGTAATAAACTTAATAAATTCAAATCAACCACAAATAAAAATAGTTAATGTAATAAAAAAAATAGCAATAAACTTTCATGCAATACATATTCAACATTTCAACATTAAAAAGAAAAAGAAATAGAAAGCATCAAGCGTGTATTCAAGTATTTTAATACTTACTAAACTTAATAAATTCAAATCAACCACAAATAAAAATAATTAATTTAATAAAAAAAGGCAATAAACAGTAAACTTTCATGCAATACGCCAATACATATTCAAGCATTAAAAAAGGAAGAAGAAGAAGAAAGAAAGAAAGAAAGCATTAAGCGTGTATTCAAGTATTCAGCATTAAAAAAATAAATCATCAAAGAAAAGAAATCAAGGGAGAAAGGAAAAAAAAAATTAAACCAAAAAAGAGAAAGATAAATAAAAATATCTGGTTGAGTGGTTGTAATCGTGTGGAGTAGATCCAGGATTCCAGGAGAAAAGTTGTAAAACTTTAGTCGTGCATTAGAGAAGATGAGAGAATGAGAGAATGAATAGGAAGAAAAAAGAATAAATAGAGAGAAATTTTAGGGAGAAATTTAGTTTCCAATTGGGAGTTAATAGTTTCCTCCTTAAAACTTGAATTTTAAATATAACCCTTAGATAGAAAATTAGAATGACAAATAAATCATTCATCTTTGTAAAACCCAGCCCTAACCTTGACCCGGAAACCTTGTTATTTGTAGGTCCGATGACCCGAAGTAAAGTAAGAAGCCAGCTTTGGGCCATCCCGGTAGAGGACTTGGTGTCTGGCTTTGAATCCATGAAAGTTGATGATGAGGTTCTATTTATGGAAACTGAATCCTGATGAAGATCTAATTAGTTGATGGACTTGGAGTGCTCTCTATCTTGGTTTGAAGGCATTTCTACCTATTAGGTAAGTCACTTGACTTGTGTGCAAAACCCCTTTAGGATTGGATTTGATCTGGACCTTCAATTCCTGTTTTGGCTTGTTGCGCTTGGTCGGTTGGTCGCGGCCGACCAATCCACTCGACCAATGAGTGTCGTCTTTGGCAATTAGGTTGTTCTTGCTCTATTTAAGTCCAATCTCGAGTCCACTTCGTATTGCTGCCTCCAAACCCTCGGAACGCCAAAGACCTCTCGCAAATCATCTCTCTTGCATCCTTGGTGTTTTCTTGACGGATCTTCGTCGAAACTCTTCTTTTGCATCAAAGGTATGTCTACTCTCTCTTCTTCTCCTCCATCTTTGTTTTTCTTTCCTTTTTGAGTTGAGGCAGTAGAAGAGATGCTGCATTCTCTCGTTGCAAACATCTCTGAACATGTTCTCATGATCATCCTAAGGATTTAAGGCTAGAACAATGATCTTAACCATGATCATTGCAAGCTTTTGAAGGATTCATGATCAAACCATGATCTAATCTTTGTTAAACTTCTGATTTGAATTCTGATCTCTTTGGATCTTCTTTTGTTGATCATGTTAGTAGTAATTACTGTGTTTTCTTTCCATGATCCATAATCTATAGATTTCTAGATGTTCTCTTCTACCATACTATGTGTTCTTCATGATGCATGATAGTTACATATATGGTAGGTTTTATTTCCTTATTTAGATTTATGCTTCTAAGCCTTATTCCATGAAGATCTATGTATGTTTTCATGTTTTCATTACCGAAAGCAATGATCCATCCTCCTATTGTTCTTGTCTTTGTTTTCTATTTCAAATTCATCAAGATCCATGTTTGAGTTAATTATGGTAACTTTTTGTTTCCTAATTTGGATCTTGATACCTTGATTTGATTAGTGTTTTGAGGTCCCCTATATGTTAGAATACTACTGATGTAGTCTACCCCTTGATTAGTATCCTTTTGAACCACCAAATTCGGATTTCATATCTTAAAACTCTGATTTTATAGGCTTCTGTCTGCATTGGTCGACTGATTGGTCGACTGGACCACTCGACCAATCCACTCGACCAATGAGTCGAACTCCGGTTTGGTCTGCTTTCGGATGTTTTGATATCTTTGCTGTTAGGGATCTTTCCTAATATGTTGTATATACTTGTTTAGGACCTTCTTCTCAAGTTTGCCAAGATCTTACTTGATTTCTTAGGATCCCTTTGCGAGTTATAAAAGGTAAGGATGGTTATTTCCTTAATTACATAGATAGCATGAATCTAGTTTCTATATTTGAATATCATTGACATGTTTCCTAAATTAGATTCTTACAATGATATACTACTGTTGTATAACTTTGATTACAGTAGCATTACTTGTTTATGATTAATTGATTCATGAATGATTTATTTACCAATTATATACAAGTTGATTGTACTTATTGATTTCTTCCCATATATGAAGTTACCATATATGTGATGATATGGATTGATGCATGTGTATGCTTAAGTATGGTTTGGAAAGGAGAGGTGTCCTTTTGACACTTCTGTCCTTGGACTACTACGGGAATATTATGGGATGTTTCCAAGATGCCCTCTGGACACCTTCCTAAACTGTTGGATGACATATCTAGGATTGTCTAGTAGTGTTTGGCTAGGATGTCCTGTTATGTCGACCCTAATCGGAGGGGTATTGAGACCAACGACCCGTGGTAGCAATGGGGATTCATGGGCGCTCAAGACCGGTAACCAACCCGTGAGAGGACAGAATCACATTGTGGGGGCCATTTATTGGTAGGGTTGCATATGGTTAGACTTGGGCTCACGGGCGCTTAAGACCGGTAACCAACCCGTGAGAGGACGTGAGAGCTTCCCGTTTACCATATGTGGATGATCAATAGGGTTGATGAGTCCGTAGTCCGAGTTGGTTGGTGCCATAGGATACGCTGACTCTAGTGTGAAGGATACCGGAAAGGATCGTCGGGACAGGAATGGAAGTATCTGGATCCGACTTGATGTAACTAAGTAGAAGACTTGCATTTGGCTAGGTTTTACCCACATGCCCGATTTATACCAAATGGTTGTGAGAGAGTGTGTTGACTTAACCCCCGCCAAGGTTTGTCCGAGGGATGAGGACCCATTACCATCGGCTGCTCAGACCGGTGAAATGATCCGTGAGAGAATCCAAGATATCTTAAATGGTTGAGGATGTGAGTGGACTTTCCTAAAGAAGTACGGTCTATGACTTAAAGCATGTCTCCAATAGAGACCAGCATACATGAGTTAGATTCATTCATTCATTGCTTGTCTCATATCATATTGCATTCATGATTGTTCGAATCCCCATTTATGTTATTATGGATTTTTAACGCCTTTCCAGTTTCTTTGAAACTCATTCCTTTATTGTACAATGTTGTTAGACTATCCTGCAGTCTAGTACTATGACGGTCCCTATGAAGAAGCGCGCAAGAGGCATATCTCCAAAGGTGATTGCGTTACCACAATTACTCTAAGATCCCCAGTGGTTATGCTCCGTACGATGCTTAGTCCACCATTGAGTGGAAGCGTCCTTGTGCTATTTATGAGTTTACACTTACAAGGATGTTGTCTATAAAGTGGAGAACAATTTAGTTACCCAATGTACTTGTTCTGGGATTAGATTTTGTCTAGTCTATTCCTTAGAGCTACTTTTCCGCTGGATGTAAGTGGGATTTTTGCTTCGCTTTACTTATCTTTTGATACTCATTATATCTATTATTCGATTCTTATGATTCATTCTTTCCTTATTGGATCTATGATTTATCTTCCCACTCTTGTTATGATTGTTCATGCTTATGTTATTGTTTATGTGGGAGGTTGATCACTCGATACCATCTTCGGGCTGTGGATCACACTCTCGGTATGCCATAGGGTCCGGCTGGAGGGCTGACAATCTTAACGTTTAAATTTGTTTCCAATATTGGGGGGGGCAAATATTGTATTTTACAAGAAAAAGAGAAAAACAAGGAGATATTATAGGCATTAATATATATATATATATATATATATATATATATATATATATATATATATATATATATATATATATATATATATATATATTTTAACATGATTTGGGTGATAGATCTCTTCAATTTTAGATTAGTGATTTCACCTTTGTTGTAGACTTGTTAAGATTGAAATTCGATTAAGATCATCTCAAAACCAAATTGAAATTGGACAATCAAAAGTCTATTTTGGAGTTGAAACTTTTTAATCACTTCTTGAAGCAATCACTTGACCCAACCCCCCCAGCGACCACCACGTCAAAGTACTGTGTGTGATTTGTGGTTGCTTTGGTTTGACTCATGTTCTTGTGTATTCTTGTAACCCTATGTTTAGGTGTTCTCTAAGTCAACTAAGGTCTTGTAATTGTGGTTTGGTTACATTCTATTGAGCTTTTAGTTAATTACGTAGGACACACTATCTTGTTTATAAGCAATGACATGTATATGATGATTCAATTATTTCCTACATTATTCATTAATCATGTACCTTCTGTAATTGTATAATTCATTATACTCCTTATATACCCTTGTTTGTGATGTCTTTATATACTTTGTCACTTCATGATATTGAATGAATGGTTATGATATGATCTTGATTGATGTTGTATAGTTGTGATGGAAAGGGTATCCAATTGGGTATCTTTGCTTGAGATATCGACTATTATGGGACACATGCTCATCATGCCTCCGACTATCATGCTCTGGATGACATGCCTAGGAGTCTAGAATTACATGGCTAGGTACTCTACATGTTATTACCCTTTCTGGGGAATTGGCCATAACCCGTGACAATGGTGACGTGACTCTTTTCATCCTACCGGTAACCTCCATCAGACTCTGGTCCATCTTGCTCATCAATGGTAGGGTTGCATATGTTAGGGTTGGGCTCATTGACGTCAGGAGCGTCCTTCGTGAAGTCTAAGCATTCGGCCCCAATAATATTGGATGACCATAGGGTTAAGGAGTGGAGTCCATGCGGTAACCAATCCATGGGGTTCTCATTCCTGGTTGCAGGATCACCTTGTTGTCCATAGGGAAGTATCTGGACTTCATATAGTATGTTCCAATATGACCTTGCATTGGATTAGAAACCCCGACATGCCCCTCATGCCATGGTTGTGGTAAGAGTGTTGACTTAACCCCCATCCATGGATGCCTAATGAGACTTGACCCCTTTGCTCATCCCATGAGGTAACTATCCTAGGGATCAGTGTAAACCCAGCCCTAACCTTGACCCAAACCTTGTTATTTGTGTCCTGCCCAGTAAGTAAGTCCTTTGGCCATCCCGGGACTTGTGTCCGCTTTATCCTGAGTTTGATAGTTCTTTTTGCTTCCGATGATCTATTAGTTGATGGACTTGGAGTGCTCTCTATCTTGGTTTGGGCATTTCTCCTTTAGGTAGTCACTTGACTTGTGTCAAACCCCTTTAGGATTGGATTTGATCCACCTTCAATTCCCTTTTTGCCTTCTTTTCCTTGTCTATTTCTCCTCCCATCCCTCACCATATCTTCTTTGCTTATTGTTCTTGCTCTTTTAGTCCATCTCTCCCTTCTTTGCTGCCTCCAACCCTCCTGAGCCCAGACCTCTCCCGTCATCTCTCTTCATCCTTGTGTTTTCTTCTCTTCTCAACTCTTCTTTTTGCATCGGTATGTCTCTCTCTCTTCTTCTCCTCCATCTTTTTTTTCTTTCCTTTTTGAGTTACGAAATCTCTTCTCTTTGCACATCTCTACATTTCTCTATCATCCTGGATTTAGGCTAAACAATATCTTAACCATATCATTGCGCTTTTGAGGATTCTGATCAAACCATGATCTAATCTTTGTTAAACTTCGATTTGAATTCATCTCTTTGGATCTTCTTTTGTTGATCATGTTAGTAGTAATTCTTTTTTCTTTCCTGATCCATAATCTATAGATTTCTAGATGTTCTCTTCTACCATACTATGTTTCTTCATGATGCTGATAGTTACATATATGGTAGGTTTTATTTCCTTATTTAGATTTATGCTTCTGCCTTATTCCATGAAGATCTATGTATGTTTTCTGTTTTCATTACCAGCAATGATCCATCCTCCTATTGTTCTTGTCTTTGTTTTCTATTTCATTCATCAATCCATGTTTGAGTTAATTATGTAACTTTTTGTTTCCTAATTTGGATCTTGATACCTTGATTTGATTAGTGTTTTGAGGTCCCCTATATGTTAGAATACTACTGATGTAGTCTCCCCTTGATTAGTATCCTTTTGAACCACCAATTCGTTTCATATCTTAAACTCATTTTATAGGCTTCTCCTTTCCTTTGGTCGTGGACCACTCACCAATCCACTCACCAATGAGTCGCAACTCCTTTTCTTTTCATGTTTTGTATCTTTCTTTAGGGATCTTTCCTAATATGTTGTATATACTTGTTTGGACCTTCTTCTCAGTTTGCCAAGATCTTACTTGATTTCTTAGGATCCCTTTGCAGTTATAGGTAAGGATGTTATTTCCTTAATTACATAGATAGCATGATCTAGTTTCTATATTTGATATCATTGACATGTTTCCTAAATTAGATTCTTACATGATATAATCTTTGTATAACTTTGATTACTAGCATTACTTGTTTATGATTAATTGATTCATGATGATTTATTTACCAATTATATACAAGTTGATTGTACTTATTGATTTCTTCCCATATATGAAGTTACCATATATGTGATGATATGGATTGTGCATGTTATGCTTTTGGTTTGGAAGGAGAGGTGTCCTTTTCACTTCTCCTTGACTACTACATTTATGGATGTTTCCTGCCCTCTGCCCTTCCTAACGTTTCTTCTGGATTGTCTGTGTGTTTGCTGATGTCTTTTTCCTATCGGGTTTCCCCCTTCTGGATTCTGGCCTCCCGTCCACCCTGAGCTCCTTCCTTTATTGTGTTCTTGGTTGCTTCTCCCCTTCCGTCCCCCTCTCTTCCTTTCCTATGTGATGATCTGGGTTGTTCCTTCCTTTTTGCCTGGTCCCTCTTTGTCCTCCCTTTCTCCTTTTCTTGCTTCTTTGCTGTTTTCCCTCCTCTTTCCTTTTGGTGTTTGCTTCCCCCCATTTTCGGGATGCCCTTCCTCCTCTCCCTTTCCTGATCCATATCTTATTTGATGTTGCTTTCCTAATCTCTTCTTAAGCATGTCCGCCAATAGAGACCAGCATACATAGAGTTAGATTCATTCATTCATTGCTTGTCTCATATCATATTGCATTCATGATTGTTCGGAATCCCGCCATTTATGTTATTATGGATTTTTAATCGCCTTACCGAGTTTCTTTGAAACTCATTCCTTTATTGTACAATGTTGTTAGACTATCCCGCAGGTACCGAGTACTATGACGGTCCCTATGAAGAAGCGCAAGGCGAAGAGGCATATCTCCAGGAAGGTGATTGCGGTTACCACAATTACTCGAAGATCCCGCGAGTGGTTATGCTCCGTACGATGCTTAGTCCGACCATTGAGTGGAAGCGTCCTTGTGCTATTTATGAGATTTACACTTACAAGGATGTTGTCTATAAAGTGGAGAACAATTTAGTTACCCAATGTACTTGTTACTGGGATTAGATTTTGTCTAGTCTATTCCTTAGAGCTACTTTTCCGCTGGATGTAAAGTGGGATTTTTGCTTCGCTTTACTTATCTGTTTGATACTCGATTATATCTATTATTCGATTCAGTTATGATTCATTCTTTCCTTATTGGATCTATGATTTATCTTCCGCACTCTTGTTATGATTGTTCATGCTTATGTTATTGTTTATGTGGGAGGTTGATCACTCGATACCTGATCTTCGGGCTGTGGATCACACTCTCGGGTATGCCAGATAGGGTACCGGCTGGGAGGGCGTGACAATCTTAACGTTTAAATTTGTTTCCAATATTGGGGGGGGGCAAATATTGGTATTTTACAAGAAAAAGAGAAAAACAAGGAGATATTATAGGCATTAATATATATATATATATATATATATATATATATATATATATATATATATATATATATATATATATATATATATATATATATATATATATATATATATATATATATATATATTTAAACATGATTTGGGTGATAGATCTCTGTCAATTTTAGATTAGTGATTTGCACCTTTGTTGTAGACTTGTTAAGATTGAAATTCGGATTAAGATCATCTCAAAACCAAATTGAAATTGGACAATCAAAAGTCTAAATTTTGGAGTTGGAAGACTGTTTGTAACCGGGGCGGTTGCTTGAAGCAATCACTTGACCCAACCGACCGGCCCAAGCGACCAGCGACGTCAAAGTGACTGTGTGTGATTTGTGGTTGCTTTGGTTTGACTCATGATTCTTGTGTATTCTTGTAACCCTATGTTTAGGTGTTCTCTAAGTCAACTAAAGGTCTTGTAATTGTGGTTTGGTTACATTCTATTGAGCTTTTAGTTAATTACAGGTAAGGACACACTATCTTGTTTATAAGCAATGACATGTATATGATGATTCAATTATTTCCTACATTATTCATTAATCATGTACCTTGCTGTAATTGTATAATTCATTATACTACTGTTATATACCTGTTGTTTGTGATGTCTTTATATACTTTGTCACTTCATGATATTGAATGAATGGTTATGATATGATCTTGATTGATGTTGTATAGTTGTGATGGAAAGGGTATCCAATTGGGTATCTTTGCTTGAGATATCAGAGGGCTATGGTATGGGACACATGCTCACTGATGCCTCCAGCACTATCATGACTGCTGGATGACATGCCTAGGGAGTCTAGAATTACATGGCTAGGTACTCTACATGTTATTACCCTTTCAGTAGGGGAATTGAAGCCGAATAACCTGTGACAATGGTGACGTGACTCTGTTTCATCCTACAGCGGTAACCAGTCCATGCGGAGACTCAGTGGTCCACTGTTGCTCATGCAATGGTAGGGTTGCATATGTTAGGGTTGGGCTCATTGACGTCAAGGAGCGGTCCGGGTGTCGTGAGAAGTCATGAGAGCATTCGGCCCCAATAATATATGGATGACCATAGGGTTAAGGAGTGGAGTCCAATAGCGGTAACCAATCCATGAGGGTTCTCATTCCTAGGTTGCGAAGGATACGGAACCGAGTTGGTTGGTGCCATAGGGGAAGTATCTGGACTTCATATAGTATGTTACCAATATGACCTTGCATTGGATTAGAAACCCTGACATGCGCCAGTACTCATGCCAATGGTTGTGGTAAGAGAGTGTTGACTTAAACCCCCATCCATGGATGCCTAATGAGGACTTGACCCCTTTGCTCGGGATCCCAATAGAGGTAACTAGTCTGTGAGGGATCAAAGTGTGAAACCCAGCCCTAACCTTGACCCGGAAACCTTGTTATTTGTAGGTCCGATGACCCGAAGTAAAGTAAGAAGTCAGCTTTGGGCCATCCCGAGGGACTTGGTGTCGGCTTTGAATCCATGAAGGTTGATGTGAGGTTCTATTTATGGAACAGATCCGGTGAGATCTAATTAGTTGATGGACTTGGAGTGATCTCTATCTTGGTTTGAAGGCATTTCTACCTACTAGGTGAGTCACTTGACTTGTGTGCAAAACCCCTTTAGGTTTGGATTTGATCTGGGCCTTCATTCCCTGTTTTGGCCTTCTTGTTCGCATTGGTCGCGATTGGTCGGGGCCCGCCAATCCACTCGCCATGGGTGTTGTCTTTGGCATTAGGTTGATTCTTGCTCTATTTAGTCTAACCTCGAGTCCACTTCGTTTTGCTGCCTCCAAACCCTCGGCGCCAGACCTCTGCAGTCATCTCTCTTGCATCCTTGGAGTTTTCTTGGCGGATCTTCGTCGGACTCTTCTTTTTGCATCAAAAGGTATGTCTACTCTCTCTTCTTCTCCTCCATCTTTGTTTTTCTTTCCTTTTTGAGTTGAGACGTGGAGATGCTGCATCCTCTGTTGCAAACATCTCTGAACATGTTCTCATGATCATCCTAAGGATTTAAGGCTAGAACAATGATCTTAACCATGATCATTGCAAGCTTTTGAGGATTCATGATCAAACCATGATTTAATCTCTGTTAATTTCCTAATCGTTCGATCTCTTTGGATCTTCTTTCATTGATCATGTTAGTGGTTATGGTTGTGTTTTCTTTCTATGATCCATAATCCATAGAATTCTAGTTGTTCTCTTCTACCTTACTATGTGTTCTTCATGATGCATGATAGTACATATATGGTGGTTTTATTTCCTTATTTAGATTTATGCTTCTAGCCTTATTCCATGAGACCTATGCATGTTTTCATTCCGAAGCAATGATCCATCCTCCTATTGTTCTTGTCCTTGTTTTCTATTTCAAAATTCATCAAGATCCATGTTTGATTTATTTATGGTAACTTTTTGTTTCCTAATTTGGATCTTGATACCTTGATTTGATTAGTGTTTTGAGGTCCCCTATATGCTAGAATACTACTGATGTAGTCTACCCTTGATTAGTACCCTTTTGAACCACCAAATTCGGATTTCATATCTCAAAACTCTGATTTTATAAGCTATCGTCTCGCATTGGTCGTGATTGGTCGACGGACCATTCGACCAATCCACTCGACCAATGAGTCGAACTCGATTGGTCTGTTTGGATGTTTTGCTATATTTTCTGTTAGGGATCTTTCCTAATATGTTGTATATACTTGTTTAGGACCTTCTTCTCAAGTTTGCCAAGATCTTACTTGATTTCTTAGGATTCTTTGCGAGTTATAGGTAGGATGGTTATTTCCTTAATTACATAGATAGCATGAATCTAGTTTCTATATTTGAATATCATTAATATGTTTCTTAAATTAGATTCTTACAATGATATACTACTGTTGCATAACTTTGATTACGGTAGCATTACTTATTCATATTGAATTGATTCATGTATGATTTACTTACCAATGTTATACAAATGATTGTAAATATTGATTTCTTTCCATATTGGAGTTACCATATATGTGATGATATGAATTGATGCATGTGTATGCTTACGTATGGTTTGGAAGGAGAGGTGTCCTTTTGACACTTCGTCCTTGGACTACTACGGGAATATTATGGGATGTTTCCGGAGATGCCCTCTGGACACCTTCCTAACTGTTGGATGACATATTGGATTGTCTAGTAGTGTTTGGCTAGGATGTCCTGTTATGTCGGACCCTATCGGAGGGGTATTGAGACCGAACGACCCGTGGTAGCATGGGGATTCATGGGCGCTCAAGACCGGTAACCACCCGTGAGAGGACGGAATCACATTGTGGGGGCCATTTATTGGTAGGGTTGCATATGGTTAGACTTGGGCTCACGGGCGCTTAAGACCGGTAACCAACCCGTGAAAGGACGTGAGGCTTCCGTTTACCATATGTGGATGATCGATGGGTTGGTGAGTCCGTAGTCGGGGACTATGAGGACTCTAGTGTGAAGGATACCGGAAAGGATCGTCGGGGACGAGGATGGAAGTATCTGGATCTGACTTGATGTAACCAAGTAGAAGACTTGCATTTGGCTAGGTATTACCCGACATGCGCCGGTCTTATACCAAATGGTTGTGAGAGAGTGTGTTGACTTAACCCCCGCCAGGTTTGTCCGAGGGATGAAGGACCCATTACCTCGGCTGCTCAAGACCGGTGAAATGATCCGTGAGAGAATCAAGATATCTTAAATGGTTGAGGATGTGAGTGGACTTTCCTAAGAGTACGGTGCTATGACTTAGCATGTCGCCAATAGAGACCAGCATACATAGAGTTAGAATCATTCATTCATTGTTTGTCTCATATCATATTGCATTTATGTTTGTTGGTTCTGCCATTTATGTTATTATGGATTTTAACGCCTTCTGAGTTTCTTTGAAACTCATTCCTTTATTGTACAATGTTGTTAGACTATCCTGCAGTCGGAATACTATGGCGGTCCCTATGAGGAGCGCAAGGCGAAGAGACATATCTCCGGGAAGGTGATTGCGGTTACCACAATTACTCAAGATCCCGCAGTGGTTTGCTCCGTACGATGCTTAGTCCGACCATTGAGTGGAAGCGTCCTTGTGCTATTTATGAGATCTACACCTACAGGATGTCGTCTACAAGTGGAGAATAATTTAGTTACCCAATGTCTTGCTACGGGATTAGCTTTTATCTAGTTTATTCTTTGAGCTACTTTTCCGCTGGATGTGTGGGATTTTTGCTTCACTTTACTTATCTGTTGACACTCTGATTATATCTATTATTCCGTTTCGTTTACGATTCATTCTTTCTTTATTGAATCTATGATTAATCTTCCGCACTCTTGTTATGGTTGTTCATGATTATGTTATTGTTTATGTGGGAGGTTGATCACTCGATACCTGATCTTCGGGCTGTGGATCACACTCTCGGGTATGCCAGATAGGGTACTGGCTGGGAGGGCGTGACACAAAGTGACTAGACCTACCTAGAGGAGGGCTGGCATTATATCCTAAAGCATGTCAACTGTCTAGAGACTTGCATAATTAAATCTTAGTAACATTCATACTGTTGCCTATCATTCATTTTATATATACATTGCTAATTGTGTTGACATATGGATGAGAAATGTGTTATCCTTACTGAGTTCGTCAGAACTCATTCCTTTCTTTGTATGTTATACTAAACTTTATAGATGGTTTCACATCCTCGAAAATTGGAGAGAATTCGTATGATTGAACCCTCTCGTATGAAGAAGATGTGGCATCGTCAGTGGGAGATGGAGATAGCTTGCATGAAACCTCCTGCAGATACTTGGAGTGTGCTTATAGCACCCATTGATGGTTGAAGGAGGCAGATTGCTAGATATTTTGAGGATCGTATGGAGAAGAACTGGAGAACCCCCTTTCTTATTATTCATGAAGAGCACTATTTAGCTTTAGAGAAAGAAACTGGAAAGAAGATTATTTAGTTTATTTTGATTGCTTCCACTGAACTTCATTTTATTTTGAATATTGATTCTTTTATTGGAGTATTTGGACTCCTGTAATCCTTTTGATTAATTATTTGAACTTGCTCTTGATTATCTATTTCTTGCATTATTATTATTATTGACGAGTAAGACTGTGGATCCTGTGATAGATTGCACCCACGGGTTGTCGGGAGGGTAACTGAGACCGGCAGGTGGGGTGTGACATCTAGAGAACATGGGAAGCCTCTCTCAAGCCCTCTCTTTGGTATTGTGGAAGATCCTTTGCGAATCCTCAAGTCTTTCGGCGCATTCTTCATTAAGGTATTGTAATCACTCATTCTACCCATTGATCTACTCTTCTATTGATTGTTTCTCATCTCTATGATTATGAAGATGGTTTTGCATCCTTGCAAACACCTCTTCTTCAATCTCTATAGTTGTGAGTGAATCTCCATTCACTCTAATGCTTCTATGATCTACACAATTGACTTTAAGAAGAGATCCTGCGAAATCTTCATGGATGTGTGATCATTCTATTGTTTTTTATTTTTACAGCATGCTAGATTCAATCTTATGATAGCTTTCATCTATGATATACTGTTGTTATTCTTCTAGAGTGAATTCTCATTCTCTCTAGCTTCTCTGTAGAATTCACATACTGTTTTCTCTGAAAACCTAGTTTTTAATCAATTTAGAATTCCATTCTCTTGATTAATGTTGATGTCTAATCTATGCTAGTTAATTTTATATTACTGTTTTAGAGGTTCCCTTTAATTTTTGAAGTGTTTTGAATCCCGGAAGATGAGTTTCAGATCAAAATTCAGATTTCTGTTATGTACTGTTCATTAGGTCGACTGGACCAATCGACCCAGCCAACCTGCCCAAGCTGACGGTAGCTATTTTCTTGTTCTGTCTTGATCCGTTTGACTTCTAATATTCGAGGGTTTGTTCCTAATAATTGAACCATGCTTTTTTAGGGTTTATTTTCTAACCTTAGACTTATCCTCTTTGTTCCTCTGGAATTCTTCGAAGCTATTTAAGGTAAGGATGGTTGATTCTCTAATAACCTAGAATGCATGATCTATGGTTTATGATTCAGATTTGCATGATCTTACTACTATTCTCACAGTTCTTTATAATTCACTGTAAGTTCTATAAGTATAGTAGGTCTTGTTCATGTGATTCTTTTATCAATTTGATCATGTATGATTGATTATCTTTCTATGTATTGAATTATCAGTTGTGTATGTGAATGACTGCTTTTGGGAATGTGATTGCTTAAGTATGTATACGCTCATTGGGCGGATTTCTTTTAATAGCCAAAGTCTTTTGAAAGAGAAGAGTTGAGGTTGGTGCTATCTCTTTAGAGAATTTAGGAATGGGGAATGTCCTTTTGACATTTCTGTCTTTGGACATTAGTGGAAGTGGTATGGGACATTTCCTATGGTGCCCCTTGACTCTGTCCCGGATTATTGGTTGACATACCTAGGGCTTGTCTAGCAGTGTTTGGCTAGGATATCCTTGTTATATCAGATCTGATTCAGAAGGGTGTTGAGACCGAGTAACCCGTGGCAACAATGGGGATTTGTGGGCGCTCAAGACCGGTAACCAACCCATGAGAAGACATGAATCACATTGTGGGGGCTATTCATTGGTAGGGTTGCAGTAGTAGACTTGAGCTCATGGGCGCTCAAGACCAAACAAATCACCTAATAGGCTTAATCGGCGGATTCTCACGGAAAGATCAGAATGAATGGGGATTCATTCTAAAGATAGGAAAATAGTAGATCATGTATAGAAACAACCTAAGAATGGATCTAACATAGATTAGAATCAAATAACTACATTAAAAATAAACCATAGTCTCATGCTATATCAAAATATTGAAAACACGCCTTATTGTCTAAGGAAAGAGTAGAGTGAATGGGAATTCACTCTAAGACTATGAGGATCAGACACTAGCCATTACAGTAGTGGAAGACCTTCCTCACAATCAAAACAAAAAGTAGAAACAATAGAGAGAATAAATCGATGAAGTATATAGTATTGAATACTAACCTTGTAGAAGAAGACTCAATGGAGGAATTTCTCTTAGATGCTTTGAATCAACTTTGGGCTTGAAGAGGAGGCTCTAGGGTTCTTCTCACGTTCTCCAAAAGTTAAGAGACAAAGTGGTTAGGTCTAGTTTGAAGTTACAAATAAATAGGACTTCAAAACCTTGAACTTCCAAAAATAAACAATTCTGCCCCGAAGTTGCTTTGGTCGATGGTCTTGATCGATGGGATCGACCAAAGGGTTCCCCCCTTGCAAATTGCTGAATTTTGGTTTCCAAAAGCAAAAACTACCACTTGGGTCCTCAACCAACTTAAGAAAGGGCTTTACCTGACTCCATAGGACCTCTTGAAGATGTCAACACTATGCTCAAGGTACACTTCCCAATTCCGTCATCATTTAGGCTACATCTTTTTTTAAAATCAAACAAGACTTCCAAGATGGGATCTTCACTATCAATCTCCATGGGTTCTAGATCATAACCAATAAGTTCAACAGAGAGGATCCATAGCTGTCTTCTACCTTGACTTTGGGTCGTCGGACCTACAACATAAATTTTGGGATTAGGGTTGGTGTAGGATTTCACATTTTCACACATCCCATCAGGGACTCTCCTGTTGGATGCTATCACTAGACTTGAAGTGGTGCCAGGGGGAGGCCGTGCAAGAGGAGGAGTCTAGTGCTACAGATTCAGTGGAGCTGTTCGTGCCATTGCATAATGCCATCATTGCTGCTACACTTGCTCCTGTGGGTCTCACATCTCGTTGAGTTGGAGGCTAGGAGGACCTATTTGTATGGCATTATTTGAGAAACATAATTAAATACAAACTTGGATAATTGTAAAACTAACAAATTATACTCTTTCAGAGTAGCTTTTTACACGTCTACATGAATTTTATTAATTCTGTTTTGGATATCTTGAATGTGCATTAATTATGGTATTGTATCTGGCAAATCTTAAGAGGGGTGCCTAGATGGGAATCCCGTACCATCGAGCTAATCCAAATAGCCCCTGGGTTGGGATGTTACATAACCCACCTCCAAAACGGACTCATACGTGCTTAGATTGAGATAACACATGGAAGATCGGACTTCAAGATTGAGTAAGACTAATCTATGTTACTACCAACCAACGCCGAATAAGGTAGTTGATTCTCACTCCAATACTATTGAATTCAACTTCTTCACTTTGTAACTTCTTAGTTTAGGACCTATAATCCTCACTAGTGAGGAAAAATGTTACTTTTATATTGACTTGATCATCACAAATGATTTCTTAGTCTCTAAGGCTGGCTCGCACTCACTTTCTTGTTTTGTGGACAAGTCTAAGCTAGGTTTTCAGAGTGCCCACGGTTCACCCGGAGTGTCAAATTTAGATGCAACATGAACATAACCTAATGCAATTTAGTGCCTCTATTTTCACCAAAAAAGAAAAGAAAAACTTTTTGGTGCTTCTACACCTCCATTTCTATTTAATTGACGCTTGAAGATGGTAGGAGATGTTTTTTTTGGTAAACGGTAGGAGATGTTGCATTTTGGTAATGAGTTACATCAGATGGTTAACTTTGAATGCGGACTTCTAAAAATTAGAATTTTAGAAAAAAAAAAAAAAGGAAGATGACAACAAAAAGGTAAGGATCATGATTATACATCAATCGTAATGTAATCCTAAGCCATCATATCATTACTAATACATCAAATTCATCATGCAATTCGTCACTGTTTTTAACAAAAATACTTAGAAATTAAGAAAAGAAAATATCATAAAGAACTACAGAAGTGGAAAGGAAGCAACCTATAATGGAGTTTAGATCCTTACAACAATGCGATGCATGCAGCTTTGAATTGAGCACCTTTGAATTGAGCACGCACCAAATGTGTGGATTTTCTTGGCGACAAAGAAAACATTTAGGATGCTTTGAAAGAAAAAACGTTTATTTGGCTTATATTATTCCACGCCATCCCCAGTCAGGAAAAAGAATCCGTTGACTTTTGTTCCCAGGCTTTATTTCTTGAATAAAATGCTGTATTCTGGTCATAATGAATAATGAAAATTGGTACGTATGGGATCTCTTATCCTCACAATCAGTATGTAGCTCATGTAGCGTCTTTCAGGGTACAACGTCTTTGTATATCAAGGACTTCCATGTACTGTCGAAGTTTATTAATATTATTTCACTTCGTGGAAAGTAAAATAAAATTGATCCCCCATCCCTTCCAACAATATGTCTAGAGGATAAAAGTGCAAAAATCATCTTCCACTTAGTCTAACCTAATGCTTATTGCATCAAATACGTGTTCATTGCATAAGTTCTCAATGTCAAAGGTGATAGACAGTAAAAGGGATAAACATAAACCTATTCGTAAAATATGCTATGAGATCTTACATAGTACATCATGGTGTACCATAAATTTCAAACCTTGCTTAAAAGTGTGGAATCCTAATTTTGTGGGACCCAATAACAATCCTTCGCTTTATTTCTGAATTGCATACATATACAATTGGCTATATCTTGGAAATAAAGAAAGAAAAGAAGAATGAATTTCAAAAGAGTGTGAAGTAAATAAATCAATACTTATGTTATGATCATGTCTTACAGTAAGAAGACATGTATACTAGCACACCTTTTTTCTTTTGTCATCAACCAAGTCACAAAGACTAAAAGGGTCTATAGGCTTAGTGGAATGTCTATCCATTGTAATAGAGGATTGTGCTCCCCACACACTCTATGACATATTTAGAGAATCTACATCAGATCATCGTTTGGGGAGAACAATCTGTTTTCTTGACAATTTTGAACCACACAGTAGTGGGGCGCTACAAATGATTAACTGAGATTTTTATTTTTCTAATATTTACAAGTGAGACTAATATTTTTCTATATTAATTGAGATTTTTCTCACATTTACTATGTTGTCCAAAACGGTCAAGAGAGCACATTAATTTCCCCTAAAGGAGATTTCATCCAGACTCATGTATAGGAAGGGCCACTTCTCTACACCGATGGTGGTAGAGGATCTGACTAGAATTTTATTGATGTCTTTATTTACTTTGGTGAGATGGGATTTTAATTGTCAGCAACACTAACCGAACAGGTAAGTAGTTGACTTTGTGGTGTTAAGCTCCCTAGTCCCTACGTTGCTTCTTGAGCTTTGCTCATTAAGGGAAGATTCGGATCAAACGTAAAGCGTGAATGGGGACGGTGTGCTAGTATACATGTCTTCTTACTGTAAGACATGATCACGACCCATGCAATTTAGATTTCTAGAATCCATGTCGTTTTTCAAATTAAATTGAAATCATCTACCAAGGGATTCAAATTGGACAGCTAGCTATATCATACGCCGAATGGTATAAATGTCCTCGTCGCGTTGTGTTGTTATTGAACTACCTGCGAAATAGCAGAAGAAAAAGGAAAGAAAATCGGAGCGAGAAGCGAATAACCAGAAAAGGGAAGGTTGGTGATCGATCGTCTCTTCTACTTGATTCTTCCCTTTCGTAATTCCAAATGATGTCAGTTTTATTCTGCTTAGTGCTTTAGGTTTTTAGTAAAAGAATGTAAAGATCAAAAGATTAAAGCGTAGCAATTTTTCTCGTCTCAGGTGAAAAAAATGCCGGAAGAAGCAGAGGCAGCAGGTGTAGTCGGTGATAATGGAGGACGAAAAGATAAATCGAAAAAGGAAGACGATCAGAGAGTGCCTTTTTACAAGCTTTTCTCTTTTGCCGATGGTGTCGACATCTTTCTGATGACCGTCGGCACGATTTGCTCCATCGCAAGTGGTCTTGCAATGCCATTCATGACTCTCATATTTGGTCAGCTCATCAACGCCTTTGGTTCCACCACCGATAATTCTCAGATTGTTCATACGGTTTCACAGGTATGTCTCATATGCTTACGAGTTCATTCCCGAATCAAATTCATATATTCTTGATGCAAGTTGCAACCAATCCATCACTGAGAACAAACGAAGAATTCCATAAAGTAAGTTCAGAAATCTAATCCTTTTAGAATGTCGAATGATGCTAGCTAGCTTGCTTGGTACGATTGTCATTTTTAATTAGAAAGCTCTGGTTTTCCCTTCTCTAGACCAATTTGATCCATGTTGTTTAGGTTAAGAAAAACTACGGCTTTCTTGAATTCGAAACGGGTATGCTTGGGAAAGAAGGTAGTTTTCCTTTTTTTTGACTTTATTATTTACAGTTGGTGACTTGGTGGGAGTCCGGCACAAAGATTGGAAGTGATTATGGTGCCATAGTCTGATACATGGTCTTTGGGGCGAAGGAAAAGACAACTCTGGCCAATCATTTTCTGTTTTGGTAAATGGCCAACACCTAGAGGCGTGTCAAAAATAAGAGCTACAAGAGAGAGTTAGACACGTGCGAAGAAGAAAGAAGTTAACGATTATCACGGATTTTAATAAAGAAATATATTTTTTTAAAATTTTAGGAAGGTAGAGAAACCATGGTTAGCACGTGTCTGATATATTTTATTAGATGTAGAGACGTGTTGTCTAAGTATTCTGATCAATGCAGTACCGCATCCTCATATTACCAGGCCTTTTTGACTTTTTCTGTGGGTTTCTTTTTTCTTGTTTTCCTCCCTTTATGTTCTTGGTCTTTGAGCTCAGTTTCATGGCGAACTCCCACTCTTCCTCTGCAACTGCTTCGATCCTTTCTGTTCGCTATTTCTGTTATATATATATATATATATTCATCTAGGAGTACAGTTGGAATTCTCTATTTCTAACGGGTAGAATATTGTGCATCTTTTCTATTTCTATATAAAATAGTTAGGGGTCTTCAGTAGTAGTAAACTGGACAAAAATATTCAAAGGAGACCCTTCTTAAATATGTAATGAAAGGTATAAAAACAAGTATTATTAAATAAAAAATCTGGACTCATTAGAATATGAGACTAATCCATATTTATCTATTTTGAAAAGAATGGATGAAGATCAATTGAAATCATCTTCGAATCACTAAGAACCCCTTAAAATGAATTTTTTTTTGAAATTCTAGGCAATGAATCAAATATTTCCCACTTTTCAATGTATTCACTTTTTTTTTTTTCTAGTTTCTAAATTTTGTTTTCAACTGATTTTTTTAAGAAAATAAATATTGTAAGATAGTAATTAGCTTAACAAGAATAGAAGTGACTTAGAAATCATATATGAGAAGGATTTAGGGTTTGCTAATGACAAATTCTAATTTTTTGAATTATATTAGTAACAATAACAAATCTTTGTCCTCATTAAATGGGGTTAGCTATATGGATTGTTACCTTCCAATTAACTTTATTTGAGGTCATACTAAATAAAAAGCCTAAGTATCCATATCATTTCTCACCACTTATCTTAAGCTGTGTTTGTTTGCTGGAATAAAGGTGGGGTGGGAAAATTCTTGAAAAAAGTGTAGATTTCTTACTTTTCTCTTAAATTTTAAAATGGTAGATTGTTTGGTTGCTTGTGGTGGGAAAGTGGGAGACAAGTTTCCTTGATTCAAGAAAACTTATCTGGTGATGTAGCAACTCAACTTTCCCATCTCAAGCCATTTTAAAACCCCACATATTTGGTGGGACTTTGTGAGAAAGTTGAGAAAAGTAAAAAGTGGGACCCACCACTCTCACTTTTCCACAAACCCTTTCTTTTCATTTCCTTCTTCATCACCCCAGTACACATGGGATCCACATGTTTTTTTTTCCCACCCCACCTTTGCAAACAAACGCAGCCTTAAGGTTACTTAGGTCTGCTCATAGTTTTCTACTTCCTTCATGCAGGGGCATTTGAAAGCCTCCAATGAACATGGCTGTGCGCCACCTCAATTGACTATCTTGAAATTTATCATTTTTCGGAGCTACTCCAAGATCAGCTCTGATATGATCATTCATTATCTTGTTCTTCTTTATTTTTCTACTTATCCATCTCATTGTTCTTATTTTTACTACAATGAGTTTTGAACTATATCAATGACACAATATTAATAACCAATAAACTGACAATGTAATCTTGTTCTAACTCATAGCAACCATTTAGATTATGTCTACCAAAAAAAAACCATTTAAAATATTGTTAAAATATCATGATGGTGTCCAAGATATTTTACTCTTTAGGTGCCAAGTGAGAAGATATTTGGAAAGCGAGCCAAGTGAGAAGATATTTGAAAAGCTTATCCTATTTTTGTCTTCTTCTTTTTTAGATGAATGCTTTCTTGAATATTAAATACGAATAGTTTGTTGTTTTACTATCGAAGGATTGCTCAGTTAGTAATGACCAGCATCTCTTAGTAAAGAGGTCATAGATTTGACTCTCCCAGTAATACATATCTGTAGTAGTCCTCAACCCCTAATATAAAGTTTTCAGTTCCCAAATTTATTTATTTTGAAATTTGTCTGGAAAGATAATGGCACTTATCCAAGCACTTTTGCAACCTCATTGGCTGATGTAATGATTTAAATTCTTGAATAAAAAGTGTAACTTTTAGGTTCATTTGTTGACTTGTAATTCAGATTAAATCAAATGCTCTATCACTTATGCTCATCTACCTATATACTTCCATCCATTCATGAATCACCAGCTTATATACTTCCACGGATTCATGAACTATATTATATACATTTCCATGGTGTACCATAAATCTTAATTTTCAAAAAAGTTATTGACAATTGGCGAGCTCCAAATGTGCTGAAACTCAACAGGTACATCTGATGTGTTATACATAAATTAATCAGGTTCAGCAAACATGTCATATTTTGATTACTAGATATTCTAATATTTACGCAATTACAACAATTGAAGTAGCTTTATAGTTTATTTTGACATAGATTATTTTGGCATAGAAACCTTGTAGATTAAATGGACGGAAAATATATTTGATGTTCCAAATTTGAAATTGGGCTACACCGACATTTCCATGAGTCTTTCTCCTCTCCATATTCAATGATACCTCTATCCTTGTCCTTTGAGGAGGAGAGAAAGAGAAATCACATACTTTGCATATCTATTTTTTCTTTCTTAGCAAATATTGTGAAAAAAGGTGGAATTTATCAACCCACAAACAACATAAAGAAAATTGTGTGAAGAATCTCAATGTTCTCAACTACTGTGGATATCTCTAAAGCAGTCAGAGTAACAACATCATGAAAACCAGAAATAGTGCTATCTACTGGCTTTTATGTTAGTTGTTTTTTCCTTTCAATGGAAATGTTATATTGCTTCAACTTATGTTCAGTTTTGTTTTCCAGGTAGCTCTGAATTTCGTATACTTGGCCGTTGGTACAGGTGTTGCTGCATTTTTCCGTGAGTGCCAGTGACCATTTCCTTAATAGTAGCTAAGCAATGAACTGAACTTAATTTAAAGAATCCAGTGAATCCCTATTTGAAATCACAGCCACATTGGAGTCAAAACTGGCAGGTCCAGCTTAAAGCTGTTTAAAGCTGCTGATGCTGCTGGTGAAAGAAAGTTCTTTTCCAAAATTCATTTTTATATTAAGGAGTCGATCATGATAGGAGTTTCTCAATTGAGAGCTCTTTGCAAAGGCCCTTGTATGATTTTCCTACCCAAGAAAATTATGGATAAAATTTTGCTGCTACTTATAAACTGATAAAATTCTAATCAACTTTCATTTGCTATTGTCACAGAGGTGTCCTGTTGGATGGTTACTGGCGAGAGACAAGCTGCTCGAATTCGAGCTCTATACCTGAAAACCATTCTAAGACAAGACATTTCATTCTTCGACACAGAAACAACAACCGGAGAAGTCATTGGGAGAATGTCTGGGGATACCATTCTAATCCAAGATGCAATGGGTGAAAAGGTGAATATGATACCAGTCTTTAAATTCTGTATAGCTTGGACAAGTGATGCACTCCTCTTTTGGCACAGAAATTTCAATTGCTTAAAAGAATACATAACATAGGGTTGAAATATTTTCTCAGGTTGGGAAGTTCATACAACTCATGTCTACTTTTCTTGGTGGATTTGCAATGGCTTTTGCAAGAGGGTGGCGTCTTGCTTTGGTAATGCTGTCGTGCATTCCTCCTCTGGTGGTTGCTGGTAGTACCATGGCAATATTCATGTCAAAAATGGCAAGTCGAGGACAAATTGCATATGTTGATGCAGGAAACACTTTAGAGCAAACAGTTGGAGCTATTAGAACAGTAAGTCTCAAGTGAAAGATCTAGAATCTGTGACTTCATTCACATTATTTCTGATGTTATTTCACTAACTGTGTTTTCTTTTTCAAATGAATTTTCCAGGTCACGTCCTTCACTGGAGAGAAGCAAGCTATAAACAAATATAATGTAGCAATACAACGTGCATATGCATTTGTAGTTCAGCAGGGTCTCATATCCGGCTTAGGAATTGGTTGTGTTCTTGTTATCGTATTCAGCAGCTATGGTTTAGCCATATACTATGGTGCAATATTGATCATTAATGATGGCTACAATGGTGGACAAGTCATCAATGTCATGATGGCGATCATGACTGGAGGAATGTAAGTGTAGAATTCCTTAATAAGTAGATCAAGGATCCAAATGTATAGCAATGATATCTTTGCCAATCTACCTTTATAATAGCCACATTAAGCTGTTAGATATCAGGTTATGTCTTTATACCTTTGCCTTGGTTTCTTGTATAAGGTCATTGGGACAGGCATCTCCAAGCTTAGACGCCTTTGCAGCAGGCGGAGCTGCAGCATATAAGATGTTTGAGACCATTAAACGGAAGCCACTTATTGACATCAATGACCCAAGTGGCCTAATACTGGAAGATATGAAGGGGGATGTGGAACTAAAAAACGTTTCCTTCAGATACCCAGCAAGGCCTGAGGTGCAAATATTCTCTGATTTCTCATTGCGTGTTGCAAGTGGAACCACTGCAGCTCTAGTTGGGCAAAGTGGAAGTGGGAAGTCAACGGTAATCAGCTTGGTGGAGAGATTCTACGATCCAGAAGCTGGTGAAGTTCTTATAGATAATGTCAACATGAAGAAACTGCAGCTTAAATGGATAAGGGAGAAGATCGGACTTGTTGGCCAGGAACCAGTCTTGTTTACAACAACTATAAAAGGGAACATAGCTTATGGGAAGGAAAATGCAACAGATGAGGAAATCAGGACAGCAATTGAGCTTGCTAATGCAGCCAAGTTCATTGATAAGCTGCCCATGGTAATATACTCTCCTCTTTATATAAGTGTTTCTAATCTAGTACTTAATGATTTCCATGAGGGGAAAAAACAACCATTACAAATTCCCTGTCCCCACCCCCGATCCCCAGCTACAGGGAAAAAAAAGAAAAGACCACAGAGAGAGAGAGAGAGAGAGAGAGAGAGAGAGAGAGAGAGAGAGAGAGAGAGCATGGTCGAATGCTAATATAGTTAATTACAGGGGGCTGACACCATGGTGGGTGAGCATGGAACACAACTCTCTGGTGGACAGAAACAAAGAATTGCTATTGCAAGGGCCATCTTGAAGAACCCAAAGATCCTACTTCTCGATGAGGCAACTAGCGCATTGGATGCTGAATCAGAACGAATAGTTCAGGAGGCATTAGTTAGAGTCATGGAAAATCGAACAACTATTGTTGTTGCCCATCGTCTAACAACAATAAGGAATGCAGATGTCATAGCAGTGGTTCAGCAAGGAAAAATTGTGGAGAAAGGTAATCTAAACATTTCTGTTCAATCTTTTTTCTATTTTCTTCAACATCTCCTTTTAAATTTCTACCTCATCACTTGGTGCATTCGTCAATTACTCACTTGTTGAATGCATTGTCATGGATTCAAGTCTTTGAAATATGCTCTATGGAAACAAGGCTAAGGCCTGCATATGGTTAACTCTCCGTAGACCCTTCTAAATGCGAGACCTTGTGCAGGGTTTGGATTAATTAAATGTGTTGAGTTTGACATATTTTTGTCTCTTCTCCACATTGCACTTTCTAACACTCCGACATGTTAATTAGGCACCCATGCTGAGTTGACTGAGGATCCTGAAGGCGCCTATTCTCAGCTCATTCGTTTGCAAGAAGGTGCTCATCAAGATGAAGTGCCTATTGGAGATCCAGATGAGTTAGAGATCATTGATGATGATTGGACAGTGAACAAATCTAGTAGCCACAAGGGATCCTTCAGCAGAGGTTCTTCAAGTGGCAGGCGTTTTTCACACACATTCGGTATCTCTGGTGGTGCCGTAGGCCCTTATGAAACTGAAGTAGATGTGGAAGCGAATAAGAAGACAGCTGAGGGAGAAATAAAACACCAAGACGTATCAATCAAAAGGCTTGCTTACCTTAACAAACCAGAGGTTCCGGTTATGCTTCTAGGAGCTATTGCAGCAACTATACATGGCGTGATCTTCCCTATCTTTGGGCTGTTGCTATCAAGTGCCATCAAAACTCTCTACGAGCCCATAAATCAACTCCAAAAAGATGCTAGCTTTTGGGCAATCATGTTTGTGGTGCTGGGTTGTGTTGCATTCTTTGCTGTACCTATGCAACAATACTTATTTGGAGTTGCTGGTGGCAAACTGATACAACGAATTCGATCCATGTCATTTGAAAAAGTGGTGCACCAAGAAATTAGTTGGTTTGATGAGCCTTCACATTCAAGGTCAGTTATATAAACTCCCTCTTCTTCTTAATCCCGTGTCATGGCTTTCTTAATTGTTGACATTTTCTGTTCTGTTTTGTTTCAGTGGTGCTATTGGTGCAAGGCTATCTGCAGATGCTGCCAATGTGCGTGGTCTTGTGGGTGATAGCTTGGCACTAATGGCTCAGAACATTGCAGCTATAATAGCAGGACTTACAATAGCATTCTCAGCTAATTGGATATTGTCATTCATTATTCTAATCTTGTTACCTTTGGTAGGATTGCAAGGGTATGTCCAGATGAGATTTCTACAGGGGTTCAGTGCAGATGCCAAGGTTAGTTGCCCCCATTATACCTTGCAAAGTGGAAGTTTATAATAGCTATTGCCTTTTTCTGAGATGAAGGGAGGGATTGGAAGATTTTTTTTCGTTTTAGGGGGGAAGGGGCGGAGGTGTGCAAATAGATAGATGGCACTAGCTTACAGTACGATTGTGATGTACATGTGCTGCCTTTTACTTGCAAAATATTTCTTTCTCTTAGCTGTTGAATATTGCCAATCTAGCATCATCTATATGATTTGTTTTCCTCCTTTCAAACCATATATATTATGCTAAATAATTTGCAATCCAAAATATAATGTAGCATTTCAATGGAATTTATAGGCTATTTGATGATCAGATGTAGTGTTTTCTTGGCAAAGCTGTTGCATATTGTGCATCGTAGCGACATGTATACATTTCGTCCTTTTACTTTCAAGGATATGTGTTGTAAACTAAATACTATCCAATCAGGGATTGATGGTCTGTCTAATGGAGTTTATAGGCAGGTAATTGATGGCCTAATTTAGTGTTTAACTTGGCAAATTCCAACCCTCCCCAACGGCCATCAGTTCCCCTTCATCCACAGTGAATCAGCATCAGTCTTCTGAGTTTTGCGATAAACACCTATACAAAAGGGGGAGGCATAGTTACGATTATTTCATGTAGGAAGACAATAATTATGTCTCTGGATGGGTGGTGGAACAGCCAATTAAGGACACTGATGTTATCCCAATTAAAACAATGAAGCAATTAAGCATGTTAATGTTAGTTATGTTAACTCCTCTTCTTTTGTTGAAAAACATTTTACATTTCCGTGGCAGGTCATGTATGAGGAAGCAAGCCAAGTTGCAAATGATGCCGTGGGTGGCATCCGAACTGTTGCATCTTTTTGTGCAGAAGAAAAGGTAATGGACCTCTACAAGCAGAAATGCGAGGCCCCAATGAAGCAAGGAGTCCGGCTAGGGGTTGTAAGTGGTACAGGCTTTGGTTTCTCCTTCTTTGCACTTTATTGCACCAATGCACTCTGTTTCTATGTTGGATCTATTCTAGTGCAAAACGGAAAAGCAACATTTGCCGAAGTTTTCAGGGTAAGTTAACAGTCACTTCTTCAAATCCCGAAAAATATTTTGGGCTCTAATCATCTAAAGAATAATGCAGGTTTTCTTTGCTTTGACAATTACGGCAATGGGAATTTCCCAAAGTAGTGCAATGGGTCCAGATACCACAAAAGCTAAGGATTCTGCTGCTTCAATTTTTGACATACTTGACAGTAAGCCCAAGATTGACTCAAGTAGTGATGAAGGAACCACCTTAACTACTGTCAGAGGAGATATCGAGTTGAAACATGTTAGTTTCAAATACTCCACACGCCCCGATGTGCAAATCTTCAGAGACTTGTGTTTGAGCATCCCCTCTGGAATGGTATCTTACCTTACACCTAACCTTAACTGTTCACTCTTAACATAACTTCTTACAATTACAGTACTTTGCAAAGATTTAACTCTATCAAATGTAGTTTCTTCTCTACCAATAAAATTAATCTATCTATGTTGCTTGCAGACTGTTGCTCTAGTTGGAGAAAGTGGTAGTGGGAAATCAACTGTAATAAGCCTACTGGAAAGGTTTTACAATCCAGAGTCTGGCCATATAACCCTGGACGGGGTGGAACTTCACAAGTTTAAGCTAAGTTGGCTAAGGCAACAGATGGGGTTGGTAAGCCAAGAGCCCATCCTATTCAATGAGACAATCCGCGAAAACATTGCATATGGAAAACAAGGAGGTGCATCTGAAGATGAGATCATTGAAGCTGCAAAAGCTGCTAATGCACACAACTTCATATCAGGCTTGCCACAAGGCTATGATACACATGTGGGAGAAAGGGGAGTGCAAATGTCAGGTGGGCAGAAACAACGGATAGCCATTGCAAGAGCAATGCTAAAGGACCCAAAAATCCTTCTCCTTGATGAGGCAACTAGTGCACTAGATGCAGAATCAGAGCGTATAGTTCAAGATGCATTGGACAGGGTGATGGTAAACCGCACAACTGTGGTAGTTGCTCATCGCCTCTCAACAATCAAAGGGGCTGATATCATTGCTGTGGTAAAGAATGGTGTCATCGCTGAGAAGGGCCGCCATGATGTGTTAATGAAGATACATGATGGAGCCTATGCTTCTCTAGTAGCACTGCACATGAGTGCTACTTAAGAAAACCATATATAGAGGGATGAGGGAGATAAAGGTTCAGCATGGAACTAAAAAAAGGGATGAGCGGGGGAAAAAAGCTCCAGCATATAGCTGTGATTTTCTTTTGTAAATTTTTTTGGGTGAATTTTTTCTTTTATAAATCTGTATTTGCTTTGTGACCTATTTAAAGCAAAGCATTTTGTGAGAATAATTTTTTGGCTGTAAATAATAATTGTTAGAATGACAAATAAGCTTACCAATCCTTATGTGCAAAATGAGTTTTGTTACCTTGGAACTTCAATTAAAGTGGTTATTCTAATATGCCCGTGGAGCCTTCACGATGTTGATACTCCATTTACAGGTAACCAAGGTTCTATATCTCATCTCGTTTGGTATCTTGGTAGGGTTGAGATGATCGAGATACCAAAATTTTGGTTGACTGGTGAAGCTTGTTACAAACTCCATCAAATTTTGAAGATATGTTCCGATAGGGGCTTTTTTATTTAGTTTTCAAGTTTGATTCTTTGAGATAACATACTCTAAGGCATATTGATGCAGGGGAACCCTAGAAACTAGTGGACCTACAAAGGCTTGGTTAGGAAATTACTAATGGAAAATAACAGATAAAGAGGGAAACTGCAACAACTATTAATTTGAAACATAGGAATAAGATAGAGGAGCAAGATGGTTAAAGAGGATAGAGGAATTAGTGACAATAGAATCTTATGGAAATATAAACTAATTAAAATTAGAAACTACTAGACTTTATATTTCAACCAGATAAATATGTTAATATAGAAACTACTGAAATATAAATTAAACTAAGGTCCTAAATATCCAAAGAATAAAATATTCATGCAATCTGATTTTGGGCTATTGTATGAAGCATTCCCAATATACCAAATAAAGGGATGTGACATTGTTCACATGAAGAACATTTTGGCCTCCCTTTTTCATGTTTTGAAGTGGCTTCCAATGCTGGTTCGAGTTGGTTCTTGGTTGTAAGTTCTGCATCACATGCAAATTAGACAAAGTAACAAAAGTAAATAGCAATATCAACCCTAAACTATCAAGCAAGACTAACAAGAATGAATAGGGAACATGGGGCTGGGGTTCATGGCAATGTAACACCTAACTGAGTGCAAGATTATCCAGAGTTCCTAAATAATAATTACTATACTAGTTAAGAATCTATAATTAACATCAAAACTCTGCAAATAACAATGCAAAATATCATATAAAGAAAATATAAGGGAAGAAAATTTTATGTGGGAAGTTTGTGGTGACAAAGAAACACTAGAGATATTTTATGGATGATAAAGGATCAAAACGCTTACTAAAAATAGAAATTTTTGGATGAATAAACTTCACTAGGATTGTTAAGGAAAGGGAAAGGAAGGTTTTCCATGAAAGAAGGAATAAAAGGAAAGTAGATTTGGGGTTGGGAACTAGGTATAGACGACACAAAAAAAAAGGTACAGCGAGGCTATAACTAGATTGAAGAAAGAAAGTGTGATCGAAATTACCTCATGCCCTAAGAATTATATGGACCGAAACATGCAAGGTTTAACAAGGTTTGAAAGAGAAAGAGATGATTACGGAGTTCGGCAATATTGCCTACTCTCCGGGATTCAGGATTGAATCCAACTGCACTAAATCATGGATGTTACAGATAAGAAGAAGAAAGGAGAAGTTCACGATAACACCTGGTACAGGTAACAATAGGCCCCCAAAATACCATCGAGTGATCGTCCTCTTCCATTGATCAAAAGCCCTCAACAATCGTCATCAAGATCCAAAGGAACTCAAAGTTGCAGATGCTCGAACATGGCTGCCATGGAAAAACCTTTAAGAGTGCTCCAAGAACCGTAGAACAGAAAATCCCCAAATGTGAAGAAATCGATTTGCACACACACACCTGAACCAACCCAATCATCCTCATATACAAAGGATATGAATCCGAGATGAACCCAACCGGTTCAAAACATAACTTAAAGATACAATTACCAGATTACCCCCCAACAATCTCCCCCTTAATCTGTACATCCAAAATGACTATAGTGAGCTGGATTGCAACCATCATCATCCAAGTGTACCTGCACACACAAAACAAAAGAGACCACAGTACAAAGCAAATAATAAATATGCAAAATACCTAGACATATACTAACTATGCAACACTAAGGACTCTATGCAGATACACCATGCAACAAACTGCACCAGGTAGAGAAACCTTAATCATAACTCATAACCACAACTCACTCATATAACTATGAAGAGCACTCATGCACACACCAAGCATATATCTCATAACTGAGATAAATAGAGAAAGAGTTATAAAAATTTGGGCAGCATCTCCCTTAAAACTGCAACAAATGCAAAACCTGATAAACAAACACAAGACATACCTGGACATCACCACACCATAGATAAATGAAAACAAGGTATACAATCTCCACAAAAGATAATAACCCACCACATAGACTTACTCATGCTAACCAAAGCATAATAAATATATGAATTAAAAAAAATAAGACTTTAAACAAGAGACAAGTATAACTTCAAGAAATCCATGGTGATATCCAAAACCAACCTAGATTAACAGAACCTCACAACATCAACAGATGAACAACATGGATCCTGACATAATTGTCAATGCCAACACAGCCCATGAATCTACAAATGCTTACAATATAAGCCAAGTCAAGTCTAAAACATATCATATGATACATAAAAGAACTTAACCAACCTAGAGAAGAGAGATTGAACAATTCAAATATATATAAAATATAAACATAAATCTCTCCCCCTCAACCAGTAGATCCCAAAACTTAGGAAATTCCTAACAGATCCAAATAATTTCATTTCAAATTCTGATTTTAAAACCTTCCCCAAGGAATACAATCATGCAATCAATATGTAAACCACATAAAGGCAGATATAAGACTCAGAAAACGAAATGAGAAACTAGAGGTAACTGTCAACCTAAATGCAAAATAATGCAAAAAACTCAAACATCAAGTCTTATATATCAATGCCAAGGGTATTCAAATGAAATCACCACAGAATTCATTAACAAATCATATTTTCAAATTCAGTTGTTAAAATGCCTAAAGAAGTTGCAAATCATTCTTTCTTCTACACTAAAGTAAAGAAAGAGAACAACAAGTATCCAATTACCCATTAAAATAATGAAGAGAGTAACTCAGGATAGCAAACATTCTAATAGCCTTACATTTAACCAACAAAATGAAAATATTCTAGACAAACCCAAATAGGCAATAACACTCCTCAATCCATCACTGGCTTACTACCACTACTCAAACCAGGACCTCTTCACCCACTCACCACACATGACGGGCACAAGTCACAACTAGACACATCCAGGTCACCTAGAGTAGAAATCAAACCAGAGATAAAAGAAATAAACTCAATAAGACTAACAACTCTGACCTACAAGACCAGACTCAAAGGTATACAAAAAATATCTAACTGCAAACAAGACATAACCTAACCAATAAAACTGGTGCAAGTCATCTTAACAGACAATTCCATAAATCTGACAATAACTACTCCCAAATCAAAATCATACAAGCTGACAGACCATATCCCCTGAATATCATGTGAACCCCAACAACCTGTGAGGACACACACACTTGACAACATCTATGTCAAGACCAGCACTAATGCTAAACTGGAGAACAAACCTCTCCCCCTAGAGACCAACCTCTCCAAACACTTGACAACACCGTGTCAAAACCAGCACTAATAAGGCTGAACATGGAGACTATACCTCTCCAAACACCAGGGATACACCTAATGCTATACCAAGTGAAATAGGAATCCTCATGTGTAACCAACTGTACTAAACAGTCTCAACACCACCTATTACCACTCTAGCATTACAAAACTCAGTCAGACATGTATACCAATGCAAATAAAAACATCCATGAGAGTACAAAACAACAACAAATACTTAACATGCCAACACTATCATAATTGGTCAAGAATTCTCACACAACAAGGCATATCTTAACCTATAGAAAATCAGGCATAAAACATGTTGTCTCAGATTTATGAAAATAAACAGCTTCCTTACACAAGCATATCACCTTAAAGATAAATAGACCACCTCCTTTTAACAAAGGAACAAAATAGGATAAACCAAAGTGTGCACCCAATGGAAACCCAAACAACCAGGTCTTAAAACAAGGTCTATGCTAACACAGAAAGCACCTAGGTCATCAAAGGAACTCAAACATATTTAATTCACCAGAATTAGGTATATTATTATTAGATGTCTCATCTTCTTGCAGTTTCCTCTTATATGCAAAACAATTTTTCTTAAAGTGTCCTACTTTCTTGCAAAAGAAGCATCTCTTGAGGTTTGCATCAAACTTGTTGTTCCCATTATTATTCTTATTGTTATTCTCATGACTTTCAAATACTTTTCCCTTCCCTTTGGGTCTCCCTTGTTTGTATGAGCCTTTGCCCTTAACAAACAGATTTTCCCCACTGTCCTTAGTCTTACCAAAAGCCAATAGTTCAGACTCCCTATTCTTTAAGGCATCAATCAGTTGTTCTAGGGAAATGTTTTGACAAGCATACTTGATTGAGTTCTTAACAACAAGATAATCATTATGAAGTGAATTCAATAGGATAATAGACAAGTCCTGGTTTTCCAATTTAGTCTTCTCCCCGTATTGGCTAAGTCTTGAATCAACTTCTTAAACATATCTAGGTTCTTGTCAAGGCTGATTGTACGGTCCATCTTAAACCCATACAACCTCTCCTTTAAATAAATTTTATTACCTAGATTCTTTTTCTGATAGATCTGTTCAAGCTTATTCCAAACTTTAATAGGAGTATTGTCATCATCATCAAGACACCTGATAACCCCATCAGTGATGTTCCAGAGCATGCAACCAATTGCATTCTCCATCACTTCAGTCCTCAAAACTGGGTCAATACTTTCAAAGAAAGCAACTGGGTCATCGATTGATCATAGGAGCTTTTGCTGAGCCATTAAGGCTCGAACCTTTCTCTTCCAAATTCCAAAATCCCCTGTGCCATCAAACTTATCAATATCTACCCTGGAACCCCCATAGGAGTATCCAAATCTAGGTAACTAGGATTCCCACCTAGACCTACTGCTCTACTCGAGCCTGTGGTGACCACACTGACCACACTGGGAGGAGTGTCCTCCCCTGGTAGACTAAACCCCTTGCCTGGCGAAGCCGGTACCATATAACAATCAGTGTATACAAGAATAAATATTCACAATACTGATAAACAATTCTGAAAAAATAAAAGATTATTCTAACCAAGAGTTAAATAATCAAATATTAATTAGTCACAAAATCATAAGCTCACTTTATACAATTTCAGCAGCCTTATTAATAAATGTTAACACAACAGATCAATACAAACCAAGTATTGTATCAATATTAACAAGAAAATTAGGACAACAACTAGTATAATCAGAAAAACAAGAATTAATGTGATATTAGATTGTCACCCAACAGTTTACAAACACATTTACAGAATATACCAAGATCATATGAAACACATTAACAGGGTTATTCATAGAACCGAATCATATATAAGACATAAGAAATCAGATTACTTCATAAGGATGTCATATATAATAGATTTATATAGAAACTATGAGAACCGAATGCCTTCAATCATATAACAGAGGTAGGCAGTGAAAGAAATCAAAAAATTCTGAGAATGTAAACTGAGACAACCGTAAACCATATGAGCATATAATCAATTTAGGATTTAGATGTTTAAACAAAACCTAAATGAAACATAGAACATGAACCAGAAGCTGAAACAAAGTCAAGAAACAGTCATAGTTTGAACCGAATGCTACTGTTAGGTTACATAAGCCTCATATATATAGATTAATAGCAGAAACTAACCAATTGATCATAAAAAAATAAAAAAAATAAATTACCAGAAGAATTGAATGGTAACCAACAGAAGCAATTTTCAGATCAAGAGGATTAACAATGAAATCTATAATATCTATGAGATAAGATTAATCAAATTAATCAATGATTCCACCAAATCACCTAACCAAACATAGGCAGTCTCAGGCTAACAAGCTAACCGAGCTCTGATACCAATCTGTGATCGAAATTACCTCATGCCCTAAGAATTATATGGACCGAAACATGCAAGGTTTAACAAGGTTTGAAAGAGAAAGAGATGATTACGGAGTTCGGCAATATTGCCTACCCTCCGGGATTCAGGATTGAATCCAACTGCACTAAATCATGGATGTTATAGATAAGAAGAAGAAAGGAGAAGCTCACGATAACACCTGGTACAGGTAACAATAGGCCCCCAAAATACCATCGAGTGATCGTCCTCTTCCACTGATCAAAAGCCCTCAACAATCGTCATCAAGATCCAAAGGAACTCAAAGTTGCATATGCTCGAGCATGGCTGCCATGGAAAAACCTTCAAGAGTGCTCCAAGAACCGTAGAACAGAAAATCCCCAAATGTGAAGAAATCGATTGGCACACACACGCCTGAACCAACCCAATCATCCTCATATACAAAGGATATGAACCGAGATGAACCCAACCGGTTCAAAACATAACTTAAAGATACAATTACCAGATTACCCCCCAACAGAAAGACGAAAGAAATAGAGAAATTTAATAGCAAGGCTGTTGAACACAAAAGACAAAAGAAAGATGAATAGCAGCAGTAGAGGACTGCTGAAGAAAAGAGAAGTAGGGGGGGGGGCAGAGATCTTGTTTTTTCTTTCTTCTCTTCTCATGCAAAAGAAGAGAAAGAGCAGGTGAACATACTGTGAAGAGAAGGGGAGAATTTCAATGAGGAGACAAAAAGCAGCTTCAAGCAAGAGAGAGGGACGACTGATTTCATCAATTCCAACACAATTCTTCAATGATTCAAAGTACATCGATTTCCATAGAAAACAAATTCACTCAACCCAACATTTACAATACCAACAAAAACCCTAGATGGCTAACTTCTAATGTCAAATACTTAGGATCAAAACTAGGAACCCCTATGTACACTTAAATGAAATAACCAATGGACTAAGTAAAACCCATTGATTGACAAAAAACCCAATTAAATTGAAATTACCTAAATATGAACCAAATTAAGCCAAACTAACCCACAAAAGACTCAAAGCAATAATAAACCAATAAAACTGCCTATAGGCAGTGCTCCTCTTCACACCAAAGGACTTTGGCAATTTGGTAGTGTAATATCCCCTAAAATCCTAACCCGATAACCCATTGTTAGGCAACTTTGGACCATTCAAGTAGAGACTGAGAGTCTAAAAATTAAACCTATGGACTTGGATGAGCTAGGAGATGACCCAACCACCTTGATTGATTTCAAGAGGAGAGAGAAAGTCAATTTGGAAGGTTTAAAAAGGGTTTAAAAAGAAGATATTGGCATTTATGAAAATCAATGTAGGAGGACCCCAATGCCAAGGGTAAAGTATTCCATTAAGCTAAGCCTGTTTTGAAGAATCTACCCTCCGAAGCCTATCGGAAGCCATTTTCACATGTGAAAGTTATAGGGGCGGTTGATAGGGCAGGCAGGTTAGTTTGACTGACTGCCCCTACCTAGAAAAGGGAAGTTTTGGGATTTTAAGTCAAGAAACACTATTTTATTGTTTTCCTCATAAATGAGTTGTTTATGCTACTTGGAGGCTGAGAGCTTGGGGGAGAAGAAGAGCTTGGAGTTTGGTGAGATTCTTGTGCGTGTGATGGCGCTGAAGTGCATATTGCGAGGCTAATCACGTGTGGAGGTAAGAAGATCCTAAAACCCTATTTTCAACCATTCTTTCATGTTATTTATGGTGGTTGTCCCCTTAAAGCGATGAATCATGCTATCCTTTCCATTTGAGACCAATTCATCCTCTTTGAGATGCCCACAGACGGCTCTCTAAGAACTGAATTGGGCCTTTTTGATTTGAGACTGGTTGGGATATTTGGAAAGTGTCTTTAGGACAATACCATTGTTCCATTAAAATCCCCAAAACCCCTAAATCAATTGATTTCGAAACAAGCTTGAAATTGGAGTTTTTGGTCGTAGCCAGGAGGGGTAGTCGACCAGCCCTAGTGAGCTTGACTTGCTGCCCACAATCCAAGAGCGCAAGTTGGGTTTGTTTGATGCGTAGTTTGATTCCCGACTTAAACCAAATTTAGTCTTTATGTTTTCTAGGGTTCTTGTGGCTTGTTTGCACTCTTGAATTGTGGATTTCTTGGACATTTGGAGACTATTTTGTCATTAACGGGTGATGAATAATTATCATGTATTTTTGTATTTGATTTTATTTTATTTCTTGTGATTGTAAATGTCACATATACAAATTCTTATGAATTGTTGTGAGACTTAGCACAGATATAAGGCAATATGATGTCCTACGCTTATGTTTTCATCCAATTTATTCAAATGATATTTTGATGTATGGTGAAGTTGAGTGCTATGGTACTATCTATGCATACATATATACTAACCCAGGGTTGTGGGTCCAACCATTACCCCTGGTGCCTATGCATCCATTTAGACTCACTAGGTGCATGATCAATAGGTGTCTAGATGCATTGGCTAGTAAATCCTGATGAGTGCTGCTACCCATTCGGTATGGGCATTGAAACCGAGTGACCCATGATTGGCAGTGGTTGGATCTTGTTTTTATCCAACACGATGTGTGATTTTCGTGGGGTGGCACAGGTCCACTGTCATCATGCAATTGGGAAGGTTGCATATGCATAGTGTGGGCTAGTAGTACTTTCAGCATGATGTGTGATTTCCGTGGGGAAGCCATGAGGGCATTCGCCTATGTATATGTGGACAACCATAGGGTTATGGGATGTTAGTCAAGCACGAAGTGTGATTTTCGAGGGGAACAACATCGTGAAAAGGATATGCAAACCAACAGGGCACTTGGCATGAGGTAAGGTATTCGGATCATGTGTAGTATGAGATGTAGATGCCTTTGTATTGGGTTAGGCTTATCCCTGACTCACACCAGTACTCATTGCCAATGGTGTGGTGAGAGAGCGGTGACCAAATCCCCGACCATAGTATGATGTGACTGAACCCCTTTACCGTAGGATCCCAACATAGGTAACCATTTCGTGAGGGATCAGAGTGACGAGACCTTCCCAGAGGAGGCTAATGTTGTAACTTAATGCGTGTCTACCATAAATGCTACATTTGTGAAACCCAGCCCTAACCTTGACCCGGAAACCTTGTTATTTGTAGGTCCGATGACCCGAAGTAAAGTAAGAAGTCAGCTTTGGGCCATCCCAGTAGAGGACTTGGTGTCTGGCTTTGAATCCATGAAGGTTGATGATGAGGTGCTATTTATGGAAACAGAATCCTGATGAAGATCTAATTAGTTGATGGACTTGGAGTGATCTCTATCTTGGTTTGAAGGCATTTCTACCTACTAGGTAAGTCACTTGACTTGTGTGCAAAACCCCTTTAGGTTTGGATTTGATCGGGCCTTCAATTCCCTGTTTTGGCCTTCTTTATCTGCATTGGTCGATGATTGGTCGGCTGGGCCATCGACCAATCCACTCGACCAATGGGTCTGTCTTTGGCAATTAGGTTGATTCTTGCTCTATTTAAGCCTAACCTCGAGTCCACTTCGTATTTGCTGCCTCCAAACCCTCTGGAACAGACAAAGACCTCTGCAAGTCATCTCTCTTGCATCCTTGGAGTTTTCTTGGCGGATCTTCGTCAACTCTTCTTTTTGCATCAAAAGGTATGTCTACTCTCTCTTCTTCTCCTACATCTTTGTTTTTCTTTCCTTTTTGAGTTGAGGCAGTAGAAGAGATCTGCATCCTCTGTTGCAAACATCTCGAACATGTTCTCATGATCATCCTAAGGATTAAAGGCTAGAACAATGATCTTAACCATGATCATTGCAAGCTTTTGAAGGATTCATGATCAAACCATGATTTAATCTCTTTAATTTCCTAATCTGAATTCGATCTCTTTGGATCTTCTTTCATTGATCATGTTAGTGGTTAATGGTTGTGTTTTCTTTCTATGATCCATAATCCATAGAATTCTAGTTGTTCTCTTCTACCTTACTATGTGTTCTTCATGATGCATGATAGTACATATATGGTAGGTTTTATTTCCTTATTTAGATTTATGCTTCTAAGCCTTATACCATGAAGACCTATGCATGTTTTCATGTTTTCATTACCAAAAGCAATGATCCATCTTCCTATTGTTCTTGTCCTTGTTTTCTATTTCAAAATTCATCAAGATCCATGTTTGATTTATTTATGGTAACTTTTTGTTTCCTAATTGGGATCTTGATACCTTGATTTGATTAGTGTTTTGAGGTCCCCTATATGCTAGAATACTACGATGTAGTCTACCCCTTGATTAGTACCCTTTTGAACCACCAAATTGGATTTCATATCTCAAAACTCTGATTTTCTAAGCTATTATGCATTGGTCGTTGATTGGTCGACGGACCACTCGACCAATCCACTCGACCAATGAGTTCAGCAACTCCAGAATTGGTCTGTTTGGATGTTTTGCTATATTTTCTGTTAGGGATCTTTCCTAATATGTTGTATATACTTGTTTAGGACCTTCTTCTCAAGTTTGCCAAGATCTTACTTGATTTCTTAGGATTCTTTGCGAGTTATAAAAGGTAAGGATGGTTATTTCCTTAATTACATAGATAGCATGAATCTAGTTTCTATATTTGAATATCATTAATATGTTTCCTAAATTAGATTCTTACAATGATATACTACTGTTGCTTAACTTTGATTACAGTAGCATTACTTATTCATATTGAATTGATTCATGTATGATTTACTTACCAATGTTATACAAATGTTTGTAAATATTGATTTCTTTCCATATATGGAGTTACCATATATGTGATGATATGAATTGATGCATGTGTATGCTTACGTATGGTTTGGGAAGGAGAGGTGTCCTTTTGACATTTCTGTCCTTGGACTACTACGGGAATATTATGGGATGTTTCCGGAGATGCCCTCTGGACACCTTCTAAACTTTGGATGACATATTAGGATTGTCTAGTAGTGTTTGGCTAGGATGTCTTTATTACCTAATCGGAGGGTATTGAGACCGAACGACCCGTGGTAGCAATGGGGATTCATGGGCCTCAAGACCGGTAACAACCGTGAGAGGACAGAATCACATTGTGGGGGCCATTTATTGGTAGGGTTGCATATGGTTAGACTTCTCACGCCTTAAGACCGTAACCAACCCGTGAGAGGACGTGAGAGCTTCCGTTACCATATGTGGATGATCAATAGGGTTGGTGAGTCCGTAGTCGACTATAGGACTCTAGTGTGAAGGATACCGAAAGGATCGTCGACGAGGAATGGAAGTATCTGGATCTGACTTGATGTAACCAAGTAGAAGACTTGCATTTGGCTAGGTTTTACCCGACATCGCCGTACTTATACCAAATGGTTGTGAGAGAGTGTGTTGACTTAACCCCCTGCCAAGGTTTGTCTGAGGATGAAGGACCCATTACCAATCGGGCCGAGATTCTTAAATGGTGAGGGAATCCAAGATATCTTAAATGGTTGAGGATGTGGTGGACTTTCCTAAAGAAGTACGTCTATGACTTAAAGCATGTCCAATAGAGACCAGCATACTGAGTTAGAATCATTCATTCATTGTTTGTCTCATATCATATTGCATTTATGATTGTTCGGAATCTCCATTTATGTTATTATGGATTTTAACCCTTTTGAGTTTCTTTGAAACTCATTCCTTTATTGTACAATGTTGTTAGACTATCCTGCAGTCTGAATACTATGACGGTCCCTATGAGGAAGCGCAAGGCGAAGAGCATATCTCCGGAAGGTGATTACGGTTACCACAATTACTCGAAGATTCCGCGTGGTTATGCTCTACGATGCTTAGTCCGACCATTGAGTGGAGCGTCCTTGTGCTATTTATGAGATCTACACCTACAAGGATGTCGTCTACAAAGTGGAGAATAATTTAGTTACCCAATGTACTTGCTACTCGGGATTAGCTTTTATCTAGTTTATTCTTTGAGCTACTTTTCGCTGGATGTAGTGGGATTTTTGCTTCACTTTACTTATCCTTGACACTCGATTATATATTTAGTATTCCGTTTCATTTATGATTCATTCTTTCTTTATTGGATCTATGATTTATCTTCCCTCTTGTTTGGTTGTTCATGATTATGTTTTCTTAGTGGGAGGTTGATCACTCGATACCGATCTTGGTTGATCACACTCTGTATGCCGATAGGTCCGAGCGTGCTTGTATCGAGCCCAAGGTTAGAGATCCTAACCATAAAAGGCAACAACTGAACATTCTGAGTCATTGATCTGAAGTGACTCTTCTACTCTTAGAGTGAATAATAGAACACTGAATTAGAAACTTGAACTTTGAGGCATAGAACATTTCGAATAACATACCATAATTATACTTGAACAAATGACACTAATGCAAGGAAAAAAAAGTGCATAACATACAATAAATAAAGGAACAAAATGACTTCATTAATTTCAAAGGTTTTACAATGATTACATCGAAAAGCATAATGGAAAATCCTAATCACATCTGGTGATCTCTCGATCTCATATCTCAACTCCTCGCTTGTCGATGCTCTATCTTCTTCGAGACTCCATCCTCTCTACATCTCTCTTCGACCTCCATCCTCTCTAGCAAGTCATCGATCTCATCTACCAAGATCCAAGTCTCCGCCGCAAACCACCCCTCAATGTATGAAGGAACTCGTGATGCCAGCTCTCATATCGTTCATCTGGCCTATCATCACTATGACGATATCCTCTCCTCCATCCTCGATCCCTCATCCTCATCCTCGACTCATCATATCCTCACCTGAAGATCTCTCTAGCGATGTAGTCTCATCCGCGAATGGTCCGAGTCCCAATGGGGTATCCACGTGATCTAGTGTCCATCGGAGTATCCTCGAAACTCACCCCGAAATGCTGAAGATCAAAGTCGAAGCCTCCCATGCAAGTTCCGCATGCTAGGCCGCGAGAACTAAGTCCGCATGACCTGCTGAATGATGTGGAAAGATCGATCTCGAAGCCCATGTAGATCGGTAAATGACAAGGCCTCCATCACGTGACCCGATGGTGATGTCCGCTCGGCATGATGTTTCGGCCGACTATGCGACCGATATACGTCAAACCCGTCATCCGTCCGCTAGTCCACGGTGTGAAGCATCGCGCTATCCCATAGCGTGAGCATATCTGCGGCTCGTACGCATGGATGGTGTCCGTCGCTCCGGGTATCCACACCCGTGTGGGTAGTAAGGGACTCGGGATCTCACCGGTGTCGGGTGGAGGCGAATCGAGTCGTGGACCCGCTCCGAGGACAAGTCGAGTGGATGTCCCGGCCGAGCCTCCTGTGTAGTAAGGTTCTTGAAGAACAACCTCACTAGCTCCGGGTATACCGGCAAATCCTGGTGAAGGGTGAGTCCACGTAAAGTGTCGAACCTCTGCCGGATCTGAAGCTCGAGCTGGCGTAAGTGAGTAGAGCCCCATCTCGATGTTACAATGTGAGTGCCGTGACTGGCTAGGTGTGTCAAATAGGTCGGTCTCCTAACCTCCTCTCTGGCTCAGGACTGACCTCTGCCCGAGAGCACCTACGATGCGACCTCTACCTCTACCTCCTCCTCGTCCTCCCCTCCGCATGATGTATCCGTGAAAGAGACAAGAGACAATTCCAATTAGTGCTATACAAGATTTTAGCCAAAAGGGTATTTTCGTAATTTTTCGGAAAATTTCAAATTTGGGGGAAATTTGATTTGAACATACTAGCATGTGCACAATACTTGGAATTTCATGTCTATGAAGTTGTTTTGATGAAAATCGATCGAAAACTTGGATTAAAGCGAAAAATTCAGCAAGAAGAAATTTGGGGATTTTGCAATTTAGGTCAAAATTGGATTTTTGAAAAGTTGAAATTGGTTAAATCAAATTGTATGGACCCATCTACAATGTCATCTTGAGCATGTAGCATTTGATCTCGTGCGAAAATTTCAAGCGGTTTGAGAGAAAACGAAATTTTTCTAAAGATATCGATTTCGGTATAAAACTTTGCGAGATGAGCACCAAATGTGTAAAAACTTGTTGTCTATGCATGTCATTGTGTTTAAAACCTAGGGAATATGTTTCTAAGCATTCCTAAGCATGATTTCTAGCATTGGATACAAGTAAAGCATGGTTTTATTGAAATGCAAGCATGAGAAGATGAAAATGGAAGAAAGAATGAGAGATTTACCTTGTTTATGAAGATGGTGTGTTGTGGTGTTGTTGTTGAAGCACTAAATCACCTCAAGAACACTTGTGGGAACTCTTGGATATTTTCCCTAGAGCTCTCTCACCTTTGGAAGAAGTTAGAATGAGGTTGGAATGTGGAAATGAGGCTTATAATGCGAATTTTCGTATTACATCTTCATTAGTCGTGATTGGTCGGCGGGTCACTCGACCAACCACTCGACCAATGGTCACGGTGACCTCATTTGCTGTTGAATTTTTGGAAAATGTGATTTTTGCCTTATGGAATATTGTTTGATGACTATATGGATATATTTGAGCATGATTTAAGTTTTCAAATCATTTGGACTTGTGGTTTATGTTGAATCTTGAAATTCGGTATTTTGATGTTCTCGGTTTTTGCGAATGGTTACTCGAGAAGTGGGCGTGGTGAATCCGGTGGTCATGGTGGTGGTGAAATACCTCGGGGAGGTGGTGAAGTACCTCATGGAGGTGGTGAGATACCAAATGCTGATCGGGGTACTCATGAGATCCCTGTGCCCCGAATGTTGGAAGTTTCGGAGATATTGCCAATATCATGGGCAATATGATGCAGCGACAAGCGGCTCGGTTCAACCGATGTTGGTGGGTTTCATGACTCGCATAATGAGACCCGGGCTGGTGCTAATGTGAATCCTCATGCCGCGATCCTGAATGCGGGAGGTTTAGCTGGAACTCCTCATACTACTTTGATGGAGAGTTTTACGAAGATGCAAGTACCCACTTTCCTTGGAGTTACCAAGGACCCCTTGTTTCCTAACAAGTGGCTTCGTGAGTTGGAGAAGGCTTTCCGGCATCTGCAATGCTCGGAAGCTCGAGAAGATTTTGTTTCTTTGAGAAGTTGCAACAAGAAGGCGATGCATGGTGGATCTCCACTCGTCTGTTTTGGAAGGTTTGCATGCGGGGTTGTAACTTGGGAGTTATTCAAAGAGGCTTTTTGTATGAACTACTTTCCCGAGGCGGTGAAGGATGCAAAGGAAGCGGAGTTTATGATTCGACTCAAGGAACTTTGTCCGTGTTGGAGTACCAACGAAGTTCGAGGAGCTTCATTTCTTTGCTCCAGATTCTTTGAAGGAAGACCTCGCCAAAGCAAAGAAGTTCTTCAAAGGGCTGCCCTGCCATTAAAGCTTACCTCACGGTCCGGCCTATTGTGAGCTATGCTCAAGTGGTGCGAGAACTCGAAGAAGTTGGAAGAAACAGAGAAGGAAAGTGCTCGTGTGCAAAAGCCTTGGCGGTCAAGGAATTCTGGTTTGGTGGATCGCAATGACCGTCGTTATGTGAGACCTACACCCTACCCCACTCCTACCTTTCGGGCTAAGAGTGTAGGTCGAACACGGGTTTTCAGCAGCCCGGCCGGTTTAAACGGTATGGCGGAAACCGACCACCAGCAAATGCAAGTGCAAGTGCAAGTGCTGGTGCAAGGCCTTTTGTTCGAAGTCCTCTGTTGCAGCCACCCTGTTGGATCCAGCAATCTGTTTGCTTCTCTGCCAGCAAGCTGGTCATTTGCTCGTGCTGTCCGAGCGGCCTGCCTGGGTGGTGAAGAGTGCTCCTGCTCCTCCCTCGGTAGAGTTTTCAGTATTTCCGATCTGAGCGGGATCCAAGCCATGATGTGATTACGGGTACATTGTTAGTCGCTTCTATTTCGCATTTGTCTTATTTGATACGGGTGCATCTCATTCGTTCATGTCATCTGCATTCATCAAGAAGACTAACCTAATCCACGAGAAGTTGTCTAGTTGTTTATTGATTAGTACACCTCTGGTCTGTTGTGAAACTAGATAAGGGGTTATCTAAATGTCTGTGTTGATTGGTGAAAAGAACTTGGAAGCCAATTTTGTGATTCTTGACATGAAGGACTTCGATGTTATTTTGGGAATTGGTGGTTGACACCCACAAAGCTGTGTTCCTTTGTTCCTCAAAGAAGATTCAGTTCCATATTTGTGGAAGTCCGGTCTTTGAATTTCAAGGTGAAAAGAGAAGGGTTTGTAAGAAGGTCTTTATCTGCCTTGATGCAAGTCTATGCCCTAGTGGATGATGCTTCATCGAAGGCAAGGGTATAGTGGAGAAAAGAGTCGATGAAGTCGAGTTGTCTGCGACTTTGTTGATGTCTTCCACGATGATCTATCGGGAGTGCCTCCGGACGAGAGATGTCGAATTCTCTATTGATCTCGTCCCTGGTGCCGCTCCTGTATCTAAAGCTCCGTATAGGATGGCTCCTACTGAGTTGAAAGAGTTGCAAAATCAGTTGAATGAGCTCATTGATAGAGGTTTCGTACAGCCTAGTGTGTCACCTTGGGGAGCTCCGGTCTTGTTCGTCAAGAAGAAAGACGGTAGTATGCGCTTGTGCATCGACTACCGTGAGTTGAATAAGTTGACTATCAAGAATAGATATCCGCTGCCCGAGATCGATGATCTCTTCGATCGGTTGAAGGGTGCGGTTGTGTTCTCGAAGATTGACTTAAGGTCCGGATATCACCAATTGAAAGTGAAGTCTAGTGATATCTTCAAGACGGCTTTCCGAACGCGGTATGGTCACTACGAGTTTAGAGTCATGCCTTTCGGATTGACCAATGCTCTGCGGTGTTCATGGACCTCATGAACCGAGTATTTCATGATGTGCTTGATAAGTTTGTGATTGTTTTCATTGATGACATCTTGATCTATTCGAAGAGCGAAGAAGAGCATGCGAGTCATCTAAGTTTCACTTTGCAAAGGTTGCGAGAAAAGAAGTTGTTTGCTAAGTTTAGCAAGTGTGATTTCGGCTTAAGAGAGTAGTTTTCCTTGGTCATGTAGTTTCAGCCGAAGGTATTCGTGTCGATCTGAAAAGGTCCAAGCTGTGGCTGATTGGGAGAGACCGAAGTCGATACGGAAATAAGAAGTTTTCTTGGATTGGCGGGTTACTACCGAAGGTTTATTGAGAACTTTTCTCGGTTGGCTGCTCCTATGACTAAGTTGACCGGAAAGAAGAGAAGTTTGTTTGGTCGGCGCTTTGTGAGAAGAATTTCCAAGAGTTGAAGGATAGATTGACAAGTGCCCCGGTTTTGACTATACGATAGTTCGGTGGTATGACGGTTTATACCGATCGTCAAAGATTGGTTTGGGTTGTGTCCTGATGCAACATGGCAAGGTCGTAGCCTATGCTTCTCGGCAATTGAAGGATTATGGCGGAATTACCCCACTCACGATCTAGAACTTGCCGCCGTTGTCTTTGCTTTGAAGATTTGGAGACATTATCTTTACGGTGAGAAGATTGCCATTTTCACGGATCATAAGAGTTTGAAATACTTCTTTACCCAAAAGGAGTTGAACATGAGACAAAGGAGATGGTTGGAACTCGTCTCCGATTATGATTGTGATATTCGGTATCATCACGGGAAAGCAAATGTTGTTGCTTGATGCTCTTAGTAGGAAGAACCGGAAGAAGACTTTGGGTTTGAATGCTTTGAGTTTACCATTGTGGTCTTCTATTGAGAGTTTTGATTTGGAAATCGTTCTCGAGAATTCTGATTTTATTCTTTACGCCATGACGGCAAGATCTGGTCTTAGAGATAAGATTGTTGCTCTGCGAGTTCGATCAAGAGTTTTTGACCAAAGTTGAGAAGATTTCTTCGAATCTGAGTCGGACCCCGACTTTGGTATATCCATGGATGGTGCTTTGTTGTTTAGAGGAAGGCTGTGTGTGCACAACGATGAAGTTAAGAAAGAAATATTGAAGGAAGCACACCGGTCGGTCTTTCTTGTACACCCGGAAGCACCAAGATGTACAAGGACTTGAAGGAACATTTTTGGTGGATTGGTCTAAAGGCGGATGTTGGCGATTTTGTTGCCAAGTGTGAGACTTGCCAACGTGTGAAAGCCGTTCGACAACCTCCATCTGGATTACTTCAACCCCTTCCTATTCCTAGTTGGAAGTGGGAAGATATCTCCATGGACTTTGTGACTAGCTTGCCTCGGACAAGTAAAGGCAATGACACTTGTGTGGGTGATTGTTGATAGGTTGACCAAATCAGCCCATTTCATTCCTATGAAGATCACTCATACTCGGATAAGCTAGCCGGGCTTTATGTGGATAATGTGGTTCGTCGCATGGTGTGCCATTGAGTATTGTCTCGGATCGTGATCCTAGGTTCACCTCAAGGTTTTGGAATAGTTTGCGAAGGCCTTGGGAACCCAATTGAACTTGAGTACAGCTCATCATCCACGGTCGATGGACAATCGAGCGGACAATTCAGACATTGGAAGACATGCTCGGATCTTGTGTGGTGGATATGGGTGGTAATTGGGATGAACACCTAGCTTTAGTTGAGTTTGCCTATAACAACGGTTATCAAGCAACAATAGGCATGGCTCCATTCAAGGCTTTGTATGGTAGTACTTGTAGGACACCTTTGTCTTGGGTGAGGCAGGTGAAAGAAAAGTCTTAGGTCTGAGATGATTGAAGCTACAAGTGCTATGGTAGATATGATAAGAGAAAGGATTAAGTGCGCTGATCGAGACGAATCTTATCCTGATAAGAGAAGGACCGATTTGGAATTTCAAGTTGGAGAAAGTCTTTCGAAGGTCTCACCAATGAAGGGTGTGATGAGATTCAATGTTAAGGGAAAGCTTAGCCCTCGTTACATTGGACCTTTCGAGATTTTGGAAAAGGTTGGACCTGTTGCGTATCGATTAGCATTACCTCCGTCTCTTGCTGGTGTGCACAATGTGTTTCATATTTCGATGCTCCGAAAATACATAGAGAATCCGGAACACATTTTGCAGCAAGCACTGAAGGACTTAGTGCTGATTTGACCTATGATGAAGAACCGGCCGAAATCCTGGATAGGAAGGACAAGCGGCTGCGGAATCGCGCCATTCCTTTGGTGAAGATTCGGTGGAAGAACCATACCCCTGAAGAAGCTTCTTGGGAGAAGGAAGAAGACATGAAGGAGAAGTTTCCTTACCTCTTTGGAAGCACGAGTACGCTTTCAATTTCGGGACGAAATTTCTTTAAGGGGGAGAATGTGAAACCCAGCCCTAACCTTGACCCGGAAACCTTGTTATTTGTAGGTCCGATGACCCGAAGTAAAGTAAGAAGTCAGCTTTGGGCCATCCCGAGTAGAGGACTTGGTGTCGGCTTTGAATCCATGAAGGTTGATGATGAGGTGCTATTTATGGAAACAGAATCTGATGAAGATCTAATTAGTTGATGGACTTGGAGTGATCTCTATCTTGGTTTGAAGGCATTTCTACCTACTAGGTAAGTCACTTGACTTGTGTGCAAAACCCCTTTAGGTTTGGATTTGATCTGGGCCTTCAATTCCCTGTTTTGGCCTTCTTTATCTGCATTGGTCGGCTGATTGGTCGGCGGGCCGATCGACCAATCCACTCGACCAATGGGTCTTGTCTTTGGCAATTAGGTTGATTCTTGCTCTATTTAAGCCTAACCTCGAGTCCACTTCGTATTTGCTGCCTCCAAACCCTCTGGAGCAGACAAAAGACCTCTGCAAGTCATCTCTCTTGCATCCTTGGAGTTTTCTTGGCGGATCTTCGTCGGAACTCTTCTTTTTGCATCAAAAGGTATGTCTACTCTCTCTTCTTCTCCTACATCTTTGTTTTTCTTTCCTTTTTGAGTTGAGGCAGTAGAAGAGATGCTGCATCCTCTGTTGCAAACATCTCTGAACATGTTCTCATGATCATCCTAAGGATTAAAGGCTAGAACAATGATCTTAACCATGATCATTGCAAGCTTTTGAAGGATTCATGATCAAACCATGATTTAATCTCTGTTAATTTCCTAATCTGAATTCTGATCTCTTTGGATCTTCTTTCATTGATCATGTTAGTGGTTAATGGTTGTGTTTTCTTTCTATGATCCATAATCCATAGAATTCTAGTTGTTCTCTTCTACCTTACTATGTGTTCTTCATGATGCATGATAGTACATATATGGTAGGTTTTATTTCCTTATTTAGATTTATGCTTCTAAGCCTTATACCATGAAGACCTATGCATGTTTTCATGTTTTCATTACCAAAAGCAATGATCCATCTTCCTATTGTTCTTGTCCTTGTTTTCTATTTCAAAATTCATCAAGATCCATGTTTGATTTATTTATGGTAACTTTTTGTTTCCTAATTGGGATCTTGATACCTTGATTTGATTAGTGTTTTGAGGTCCCCTATATGCTAGAATACTACTGATGTAGTCTACCCCTTGATTAGTACCCTTTTGAACCACCAAATTCGGATTTCATATCTCAAAACTCTGATTTTCTAAGCTCTCATCTGCATTGGTCGGTGATTGGTCGTTGGACCACTCGACCAATCCACTCGACCAATGAGTTCAGCAACTCCAGAGTTGGTCATTTCGGATGTTTTGCTATATTTTCTGTTAGGGATCTTTCCTAATATGTTGTATATACTTGTTTAGGACCTTCTTCTCAAGTTTGCCAAGATCTTACTTGATTTCTTAGGATTCTTTGCGAGTTATAAAAGGTAAGGATGGTTATTTCCTTAATTACATAGATAGCATGAATCTAGTTTCTATATTTGAATATCATTAATATGTTTCCTAAATTAGATTCTTACAATGATATACTACTGTTGCTTAACTTTGATTACAGTAGCATTACTTATTCATATTGAATTGATTCATGTATGATTTACTTACCAATGTTATACAAATGTTTGTAAATATTGATTTCTTTCCATATATGGAGTTACCATATATGTGATGATATGAATTGATGCATGTGTTGCTTCGTATGGTTTGGGAAGGAGGGTGTCCTTTTGACATTTCTGTCCTTGGACTACTACGGGAATATTATGGGATGTTTCCGGAGATGCCCTCTGGACACCTTCCTAAACTGTTGGATGACATATATAGGATTGTCTAGTAGTGTTTGGCTAGGATGTCTGTTATGTCGGACCCTAATCGGAGGGGTATTGAGACCGAACGACCCGTGGTAGCAATGGGGATTCATGGGCGCTCAAGACCGGTAACCAACCGTGAGAGGCGGGAATCACATTGTGGGGGCCATTTATTGGTAGGGTTGCATATGGTTAGACTTGGGCTCACGGGCGCTTAAGACCGGTAACCAACCCGTGAGAGGCGTGAGAGCTTCCCGTTTACCATATGTGGATGATCAATAGGGTTGGTGAGTCCGTAGTCGGGGACTATGAGGACTCTAGTGTGAAGGATACCGGAAAGGATCGTGGGGACGAGGAATGGAAGTATCTGGATCGACTTGATGTAACCAAGTAGAAGACTTGCATTTGGCTAGGTTTTACCACGACATGCGCCGGTACTTATACCAAATGGTTGTGAGAGAGTGTGTTGACTTAACCCCCTGCCAAGGTTTGTCTGAGGATGAAGGACCCATTACCAACGGTGCCGAGATATCTTAAATGGTTGGAGGGAATCCAAGATATCTTAAATGGTTGAGGATGTGAGTGGACTTTCCTAAAGAAGTACGGTGCTATGACTTAAAGCATGTCGCCAATAGAGACCAGCATACATAGAGTTAGAATCATTCATTCATTGTTTGTCTCATATCATATTGCATTTATGATTGTTCGGAATCGCCATTTATGTTATTATGGATTTTAAGCGCCTTCTTGAGTTTCTTTGAAACTCATTCCTTTATTGTACAATGTTGTTAGACTATCCTGGAGTCTTGAATACTATGACGGTCCCTATGAGGAGCGTAAGGCGAAGAGGCATATCTCCGGGAAGGTGATTGCGGTTACCACAATTACTCGAAGATTCCGCGGGTGGTTATGCTCTGTACGATGCTTAGTCCGACCATTGAGTGGAAGCGTCCTTGTGCTATTTATGAGATCTACACCTACAAGGATGTCGTCTACAAAGTGGAGAATAATTTAGTTACCCAATGTACTTGCTACTGGGATTAGCTTTTATCTAGTTTATTCTTTCGAGCTACTTTTCCGCTGGATGTAAAGTGGGATTTTTGCTTCACTTTACTTATCTGTTGACACTCTGATTATATATTTAGTATTCCGTTTCATTTATGATTCATTCTTTCTTTATTGGATCTATGATTTATCTTCCGCACTCTTGTTATGGTTGTTCATGATTATGTTATTGCTTATGTGGGAGGTTGATCACTCGATACCTGATCTTCGGGCTGTGGATCACACTCTCGGGTATGCCAGATAGGGTACCGGCTGGGAGGGCGTGACAACATTTGTTAGAGTTTACGAACATACTTGCATGTTCATTTATTATCTCATTATATGTACATATATCAGATGTGCGATATGTGATTATGTAGACCTCATTGAGTTTTGTGGAACTCACTCCTAGAAATATATTTCTTCTTAGATTCTGTTGTAGGTTGGGAGGACACCATGTACTTGGAGAGTTCATTGCCAGCGGAGTCCAACGAAGGACCTGCTAGAGAGGACACCAAGGTGCATAGAGAGTTGTGTCCCTGCTTAGACTGCTCCTATGGTGTCACATCCCCCCCAGCCAGTACCCTAACCGCGATAGCCGGAGGTGTGATCCATAGTCCCATGGTCAAGTTTAGGGCGATCATATACCCACATTGCACAATAATATAGTCAAGAGCAAAGAATAATGAATGTTTAAATATTAAGAAACTAATGAAGAAAGATCTCAGAATAAATCTCAAAGTATAATCAGCGTGCAAAAAAAAATGATACCCGTGAAATCCAGCCCTAATCTTGACCCAGAAACCTTGTTGTTTGTAGGTCCGAAGACCTAAAGTGAAGGAAGAAGACAACTATGGGCCATCTCAGTAGAAGACATGGTATTTGACTCCGAACCCATGGATATTGATGATGTTTCTCCATACTTGGAAGCTTTGGCAGTGTTTGAGAAGAAACTACACCTTGATGAAGGAGAGATTAGTTGATGGACCTAAAGCTTACTTGGACAAGGTTTGAAGGCATTCCTCTATGCTAGGTGAGTCATTTGTTGAGTTGAGAGAAGCCCACTTGAATTTGAGGAGTTTTAGGCCTTCAATTCCCTGTCTAGACCTTGCTGTCCTAGCCTGGTCCACTGGCCAGTCGACCAGCCAGGCTGCCAGCTGCTGATAGAATCCGAGAAAAATCTCTTGTTTAGGTCTTTTGGTGCTCTATATAATAGAACTTTGTGTTTCTTAGCCTCTTTTGTTTCTAAAACCCCTAGAGAACGTGGGAAGCCTCTCTCAAAGCCTCTCCTTGGTGTTAGTGAAGAACTCTTGCAAGATCTCAAGTTCTTCATCTCTTGTTCATCTTCAAGGTTAGTAATCTCTTAACTTCTCATTGATTTACTCTTGTGATGATCTAATTCTTAGTATTGTGATTATGAAGAAGGTATTGCAACCTTGCAAACACCTCTTCTACAATCTCCAATGTTGAGAATGAATCTCCATTCATTCCATTGATGCTATGATCTTCATACTTGATTCTAGCCATGATTCATATGATTTCTTCATGAAGACATGATCATTCCTTTAATTTGATTTCTCTAACTTATTAGATCTGATTTTATGTTAGTATTCATCTCTGATCTATTGCTAATGATCCTCTTGAGTGAATCCTTTATTCTCCTTTGCATCTATGGTTGTTTTCATTGAAAACTATGTTTTGATCAAATTAGAAAGTCATGGTTTTGATCATTGTTTGATGTCTAATCCATGCTAGTTAGTCTTAGATTACTGTTCCTAAGGTTCCTTTGAAATTTTGAAGTGTTTCGAATCCCGGAAGGTGAGTTTCGGACCAAAATTCAGTTTTTGGCTACGAGTACTGTTCACCTAGTCGACTGGACCAAGCTGCCAGCAGGCTATCAGGCATGGACATCATTGGTTTCTTCGTCCGATTTGATCCGTTTGACCTCCAATCTTCTAGGGCTTTTTCTTCATGTTGTAGTCTATGCTTGTCCAAGGTTTATTTGCTAACTTTGGACTTGATCTCTTGTTCTTCCGGATTTTCTTCGAATCTAATTAAGGTAAGGACAGTTGTTTCCATATTTACATAGATTGCATGAAAACTTAGTTTCTAATTTGGGAATTACTTAGATTTACTATTGTTCTTATATTTTCTTAATATGATATTACTGCTGTAAGTACTTCAAGTATAGTAGGACTTGTTCATATATTATTCTTATTACTTTGATCATGTATGGACATCATTCTTGTAATTTACATATTCAATTGATTGTGTTTACATGATGATCTTTCTATATGTTGGAATATCAGTTGTGTATGTTATGACTGAATTGAGAATGTGATTGATTAGATATGATTTGGGATTGGGGAATGTCCTTTTGATGTTTTTGTCCTTGGACATTAGTGGAAGTGGTATGGGACATTTTTGATGGTGCCCTTTGACTCTTTCCTGGATTATTGTTTGCCATACCTAGGGCTTGTCTAGCAGTGTATTGCTAGGATGTCCCTGTTATATCAGACCTGATTCGGAAGGGTATTGAGACTAAGTAACCCGTGGTAGCAATGTGGGTTTGTGGGAGCTCAAGACCAGTGAGTTATATCCGTGAGAGTACATGAGAGCTTCCCGTTTATTATTTGTGGATGACCAATAGGGTTGATGAGAATCTGTAGTCTGAGTTGGTTGTAGCCATAGGATACGCTAACTCTAGTGAGAAGGATATCGGAAAGGATCCCAAGAGGGGAGGAATGGAAGTATCTAACTCTGACTTGATATAACCAAGTGGATGACTTGCATTTGGCTAGGTTTACCTTGACATGCACCAATACTTGGACCAATGGTGATGTGAGAGAGTGGTGACCTAAACCCTAGCCAAGGAATGTCCCGAGGGATGCAGGACCCAATTACCAACGGAGAACCCAAGATACTGGAATGGTTGAGGGAGAGTGATTTGAGACCTACCCAAAGAAGTATGGTGCTATGACTTAAAGCACGTCTGCCTATAGAGACTAGATATATAGAGTTAGATTCATACATGCATTGCCTGTTTCATATCATATTGCATCTGCTATGTTCTGCTATCATGTTATTTATGTTGTTATGGAATAACTTGCCTTGCTAAGTTCTTTTGAACTCACTCCTTTTTGCAAATATCTTTGTTAGACTATCTTATAGGTATTGATGAGTATGAAGGCCAGTACTATGAAGTGTAAGCCGATGATGCATACTACTCCCAAGGTTCTAGTTGTTACGAAGATGATGGTGAAGATTCCTTGTGTGATCATGCTGCGTACCAGGATTAGCCCTATCTTGGAGTGGAAGCGGCCGTGCTTGATTTCTAAAGTCTATGTTTATGAAGATACTCTTTATAAGTTAGAAGAGACCTTAGTTTAGTTTGATTATTTCTTCTCTTTCCTTTCTTTTGGGAATTGGCTGTAATCTTTTCCTTTTAGTTTTGAGCTACATTCCGCTGTGTTATGTGGAGTGATTTTCCACACACTCTACATATGATTGTTCGACATTGATTATTATATTGGTATCATTTCTTTCCGCACTCTGATTATATTGTCATTCTCTTCTTCTTATCTTGATCTCTTTGTTTATATAATGTTACTTTGGTTATATCTTGTTCATGATTATGTATTTGTATATGTGGGAGGATGATTTCCTCGATACTTGATCTTTGGGGCTGTGGATCACACACTTGGGTATGCCAGGTAGGGTACTAGCTGGGTGGATGTGACAATACCAATCAAAGAAAATAACTATAGAGTATAGCGAAAAAAAATAACTCTATAGATCAAAGTAGAAGAGTAGATCAAAACTCTAAAGTAACTCTATGTATTACTACCGAATAAAAAGAAAGACTAAATCTATTCTAAATCTTCCATAGGCTCTTCGTCTTCTTCTTCGTCTTTAACCTTCGTCTTCTTCACCTTGGGTTTATGCACTTGCATCATCAGATCAGCATCTAACTCACGATCCCAACGACGAATAAGATGGTGTCTACTGCTATAATAGGAGCCATCAAAGTGGTGTACAGGTCGTACCATTGGTCACCAGTTTCTCCCACTGAGTCCGTAGCTGAATCACATAAGGAAATGTCCTTCGCACTGGTGCACGTGATCTCTTCTGAACTTGCAAAATCATCTATAAACATATCCCCCAAAGGGTGAGCTCAACAGAACCCAACAAGTAGTTCAATCACAATAAGCAACTACAAATAGTTCAGAACAAGCACGATGCAAATTATATGAAACAATGATGCAAAGTATGCTTCTAACTCTACATATGCTAGTCTCTAGTGGCAGACACACATTAAGATAGAACACCATACTCCTCCGGGTAGTCTTAGTCACTCTTCCCTCAACCATCTTAGTATCTTGGGTTCTTTGCGGTAATTGGGTCAGGGCATCCCTCTCGGACATTCCATGGCTGGGGGTTAGGTCACCACTGTCACATCCCCCCATGCAGTACCCTAACCGCAATACTAGAGGTGTGATCCACAAGTTCCATGGTCAAGTTTAAGGCGATCATATACCCACATTGCCTAATAACACAATCACGAGCAAAGAATAGTCAATGTTCAATTATATTAAGAAACAAATCAAAGAAATAATCTTGAAGTATAAGGAGAATATGATCAAAGTGCGGAATAAAATGATACCAATCAATGAATAACTATAGAGTATAGCGGAAAATAACTCTATAGATCAAATGCGGAAGAGTAGATCAAAACTCTAAAGTAACTCTAAAGTTATTACAACCGAAATAAAAGTTTAAAAGAATAAAGACTAAGACTATTCTAAATCTTCCATAGGCTTTTCATCTTCTTCTTCTACTTCAATCTTCGTCTTCTTCATCAAGGGTTTATGCACCTGCAACTTTAGATCAGCATCTAACTCAAGATCCCAATGGTGAATGAGACAATGTCAGCTATTATCAATAGGAGCCATCAAAGTGGTCCACACTAGTGTATGGGTCGTACCATTGGTCACTAATTTCTCCCATTGTGTTCGTAGTTGCATCAAATAAGGAAGGGTCCTCCATACTAGTGCATGGGGATTTCTTCCGAACTTGCAAGGTCATGTAAAAACATATCCCCGAAGGGTGAGCTCAACAAACTCAACAAGTAGTTCAATCACAATAAATAACTACAAGCAGTTCAAAACAAGCATGATGCAATGATATGAAACAGTGAATGCAAGTATGCTTTTAACTTTATATATGCTAGTCTCTAGTGGCAGACACGCATTAAGATAGAACACCATACTCCTCTAGGTAGTCTCAGTCACTCTTCCCTCAACCATCTCGGTTGTCTTGGGTTCTTCGCGGTAATTAGGTTAGGGTATCCCTCTTGGACATTCCATGGTTGGGGTTTAGGTCAACACTATCTCTCACCACCATTGGTATGAGTGTTGGCGTGTGTCAGGGTTATGCCTAGCCCAATGCAACTCATCTACTGAGTCACATCTACTTGGAGTTGGATACCTCCCTTCCATGCACTAGACAGTTTGTTCCGGTATGATAGTCTCCCTTCCGTGCCTAGGCAGTCCGTTCCGGTAACTCCCTCCCTAAAGTCATTGTATCCTATGGCTCCAACCAACTCGGACTACGGACTCTCAACCCTATTGGTCATCCACATATAATAAACAGGAAGCTCTCATGTCCTCTCACGGGTTGGTTATCGGTCTTGAGTGCCCATGAGCCCATGCTTATTATGTGCGACCCTACCAATGAATGGCCCCCACAATGTTATTTATGTCCTCTCACGGGTTGGTTACCAGTCTTGAGAAATCCCCATTGCTGCCACGGGTCACTCGATCTCAACACCCCTTCCAACAGGGTCAGATATGACAGAGTTTTCCCTAGTCAAACTTATCTAGACCAATCCTAAGTATGTCATCCAGTAGTTGGGGAAAGTGCCAAAGGGCACCATAGGAAAGCGTCCCATACCACCTCCACTTATGTCCAATGATAGAAATGCCAAAAAGGTCATTCCCCAATCCACAACCACATTTAGGCAATCACAATATGTCACATCCACCCCCGTCCTTCATCCTTCCCCCAATCCTATCCGCCCATCCCTTGTTATCTGTATCTATAATTTTTTTTTTTCGATTATCTTGTTTTTGTTTTGTTGTTCTGTTTGGTTTTTTTTTTCTTTTTCTTGGTCTCTCTTCTCCTCTTTTTCTTTTCGTTGGCTGTTTCCTCCTTTCTTCTTCTTGGTCGTCTTCGTTGTGGTTTTTGGTCGCTCTGTTTCTTTGCTTTTGTTTCTTTTCCCCCCTCCTTTTTGTTTCTTTCTTGCTTTTTCTGTTTGTCTCTTGGTCTCTTTGTCATCCCTCTTCTTTGGTAGTCTCGTCCTATCCGGGGGTTTTGTCCCTCTCGGCTCCTGTTGGGTTTTTCTCTCTCCTCCCGTTTGGTCTTTTGGCCTTCGGTTGCCTGTGTCTCTCTTTCTTCTGCGTTCCTCTTTTCTCCTCTGGTCCTTTGTTCCTTCCTGGTCGTTTCTCGGCTCTCCCCTTTGGTCTCCCTGTGGCTCTCGTCCCTCTCGGTCTTTCGGTCTTGGTGGTGCGTCTCTTTGTCCCTCTTGGCCCTTTGGTCGTTCTTTTTCCTTCGTTCGTCTTCCTCCACCTACTACCCGGGTTGTTGGTCTCTGCCTTCGTCGGGTCTGTTGTGGGCATCCTAGCTCTCTGTCCTTGCTGTCTTCTCCCGTCTGCCCTTCGGCTCCTCTTTCCCTCCTGTCCCCCTTCCCTCTCCCGTTTCTTGCTCCTGCCGTTCATCATTCTTCACGTCCGTCATTCTTCGTTCTGACATTGACATAGTCATCTATTTTTGATCATTCTTGAGTTATATGTCCGCTCTTTGCTTGTGGTCTACTTTCTTCTATATTTACTAGGTTGGTCCGTCGTTTCCATTCCTGGTTTCATTGTAACTATCCTTCCTTGATCGGAGTGGTCCGATCCGCGTGCCCTGTCTTGTCCTCGCTTTGGGTTAGGGATCTGATCCTTAGCGGGTTGCCTCTTTGTCTCTTTGTCGATGTTCCCTGTTCGCATCATTCCGCGCGTGCTTTTGGTTCTTGTCGTTTGGTCTTCGGGTCTGTTGCATGCTTGGAGGTGTCTGCACCTGGGGACACTAATTTCGCTTTCATATCCAATGGTCCATTTGGAATCCCAATTGACATATTGGTTAGAGTTGTAGTCTGCTTGGCTATACTCTGCTTGGGCTGGGGTTGGTGGGTCTTTGGTCTGAGCACTTGCGGTATAGTTAGGTATCACGAGCTTCATCTCGTTTTGGTTGCGTTGGTGCATATCATGATGTTAGTCTTCATGAGGTGATCATCATAGTCATATCGGTGACATCTTGTATGGGGTTTAGGGTTCTGGCGGTGTTGGGTTGCGCCCTTGCCATGTTCCACGTTGGGTGGTGGGTGTTAGGAGAGTCATACCTTTGTGGCGGTGGATGTGGTTGGCTGATTGTGAGAGTGCTTCCTCCGGAGGTTCTTGGGGGCTCTCTCCGTTCCCGTGTTGCGCAGTGGGCTCCGTCTCGGGTTTGGAATATTCCAAGAATCTTTAAATCGGGCTCGGTAGACTTGTTGGTCGATACCTTTGGTCGATGGTATCGACCAATAGTATCGACCAAAACAAACTCCGCAGAAATTTTACAGAATAGTTCAGCAACTTTAGGTGCGGACTTGGAGGGCTATACAAGGTCAAATTGCATGGGGTTTTCTCCTACAGTTCACTCAAGAGGTCTAGTTTCAGGGAGTACCTTCGGATTATGCACAGGAGTCCGTTTGCTATTTCAACTGTCTCGCTCTTCATCAGTGCGCAGATTCTAACTTAACACTGGTAATGTGCTCAAGGAAGGAGCGCATCATCAATGTCCATAAGCTGGAATCCCGACATTCGTCATCAACCAGTAGGGCCCATAAGTCCCTCCTACCACCACTTCGGGTCTTTGGACCTACAAACATAACAATGACCGGGTCGGGTCAAGGTTAGGTAAAAGCTGGATTTTACACAATACATCATGATTCCATAAATATCATAATAGAGTCCAATTCAGAACCACATCATTCATATCCAATACAAGTATGTAAATCATATCATGAATAGCCTACTGTAATTACAGAAGTATAACCATGTAGAAAAAGTATAATTACAGTAGGTAATACATGCATATAAGTCCTAACATATCAAAGCAAGTATTTGTGCAAATTGTGATTGAACGTACTCACCTTATATTCAACTTTGTAAACTCCAAGTAAGAGATCAAAGAGCAAGTCCAAAAATCACCAAAACAACCCTAAACAAACATGTATAGTATGCGGAACAAACTCTAATGATTGGAGACGAAACAGAGACAAAACTTGCTGTCTGGCACCCTTTGGTCGATTGGCCTTTGGAAGGTTGGATCGACCAAAGCGATCAACCAAAGCTACTATGTACAGACAATAACTTCCAACTTTGGTTGGAAACTCTTCGAACGTCATCAGAACAATCCGAAATTAATAGGAAAAATTCTAAAATAACATATAGAGATTATCTATGATGATCTAAACATCAAACAAAGTCATTGGAATAGAAATCTAATAAATCACCTAATAGGCTTTGATCTGCGAATTCTCACTGAAAAATTAGAATGTATGGGGATTCATTCTAGAGATAAGAAATCAGTAGATCATGCATAGAAAACATCCTAAAAATAGATCTAACATAGATTAGAATCAAATAGCTATAGTAAGAATAGATCATGGTCTCATGCTAGGTTAAGAAAATCAAAATCACACCGTATTGTCTACGAAGAGAATAGAGTGAATGGGAATTCACTCTAAGACTATGAGGATCAGAGATTAGGCCATTACAGTAGTGTAATACCTTCCTCACAATCAAACTAAAGAGTAGACACAGTAGAGAAAATAGATCAATAGAGAATAGGATCAAATACTAATCCTGTAGAAGAAGATTCAATGGAGGAACTTCGCTTGGATGCTTGGAATCAACCTTGGGCTTGAGGAGGAAGCTCTAGAGTTCTTCTCATGTTCTCTAGAGCCTAAGAGGCAAAGTGGTATGAATTAGATCGAGGTTTGAATATATAGGGCTCCAAAAACCTAAATTCCCCAAAAATAGACAATTCTGACCCTGGGCTTGCTTTGGTCATTAGCCTTGGTTGATTGGATCACCTTGTAACAACCCCCATATTTCTAACCCGGAATCCGTATTGCAGTAACCCGAAGGTCAAGTCAGATTAAGTTGTGGAGTATTCGGATAGAAGTCCATGATCCATATCCTAAACCCATGGATCTGGATTTCTTGATGAAGAACATGCCTTGCTGGGGAATTGGATCCCTGGTGGAAGTCATGAAGTGTTTGGAGATGTCTGGATTGAAGGTAAGACCTCCCCCATGTGTTGTTTAAGGTTCGGTTGAGGTTGGGAGTCAACCCCTTGAGCAAAGCACCCAAGTACAACAATGTACTAGGGGGCGGTTGCTTAAGCCGGTTGATTGGGCCAATCAACCGCCCCAAGCGACCGCCATGGTCTGCTTGCGGGATTTTGCCCTAATTTGTCCCATGTCCTCTATAAATAGCCAATCCCGTGTTTTTAACTCATTATTAAATTGGGGATTGCTGTTGTGGACATCTAGGATGCAGAAGACACGTGCTGTAAGGTGAGGAAAGCGTGGTTTGAGATCTAGATCTATTTCCCTCGTCTGTTTGCAAATCTGGTTGAGGTAAGTGAATCCCCTTCACTCAATTCTCTTCTTTCAACCTTGGATTGGTGTAGATCCATCTCCTTCATGTTGGGGTAACCTAATTGTGATTGGCTGTATTCCCTTTTCAATGTTCTTGAAAGGAACCTGTCTGAAAACGAATCCCTACATTCGAATAAAGGATGGATCTAATCAAGGGATATGATTTGGGTGTTGGATCTTTGTCAATTTTAGGTTTATGATTTGCTTCTTTGTTATAGACTTGTTAAGTTTGGAATTTAGATTGAGATCATGCCAAAACCGGATTGAAATCGGATGATCAAAAGTTGGAATTTCAGAGTTGGAAACTGTCAGTAACTGGGGCGGTTGCTCAACGCAGTTCCTTGACCCAAGTGACCGGCCCAAGCGATCGGCTAGGTCACAGTAGCTAGGTGAGTTTGGTTTTTGCTTTGCTTTGACTCATGACTCTTATACATTCTTGTAACCCTATGTTTAGGTGTTCTTTGAGTCGACTGAAGGTCTTATAATTGTGGTTTGATTTCATTCTAGTAAGATTTTACTTAATTACAAGTAAGGACACACTATCTTCTTTATATGCAATGACATGTATATGATGAATCAATTGTTCTCTATATTATTCAGTAAGCATGTACATTGCTGTAGTTATTTAATTCACTTTAATACTATCATATACTTGCTGTTTGTGTTACATTTATATACTTTGTTACTTCATGATATTGAATGAATGGTCATAATATGATATTGTTTGATGTAGTGTAGTTGTGATGGGAAGGGTATCCAATTGGGTATCTTTGCTTGAGATATCAGAGGGTTGTGGTATGGGACACATGCTCACTGATGCCTCCAGCATTATCATGACTACTGGATGACATACCTAGGGAGTCTAGAATTGCATGGCTAGGTACCCTACATGCTATTACCCTTTTGGTAGGGGAATTGAAGTCGAATGACCCATGACAATGGTGACGTGATTCTGTTTCATCCTACTGTGGTAATCAGTCCGTGCGAAGATTCAGTGGTCCATTGTTGTTTATGCAATGGTAGGGTTGCATATGTTAGGCTTGGGCTCATGGATGTCCAAGGAGAGGTTTGGGTGTTGTGAGGAGTCATGAGAGCTTTCGGCCCCAATAATACCATAGGGTTAGGGAGTAGAGTCCAACAACGGTTGCTAGTCCGTGAGGGTTCTCATTCTTAGGTTGAAGGATACAGAACCAAGTTGGTTAGTGCCATAGGAAAAGTATCTGGTCTCCATATAGTGTGTTAATAGTATGACCTTGCATTGGATTAGAAACCCCGACATGTGCCAGTACTCATGCCAATGGTCATGGTAAGAGATTGTTGACTTAAACCCCATCCATGGATGCCTGATGAGGACTTGACCCCTTTTGTAAAATCCGGCCTTATCCTAACCCTAACCCGGCACGGATTTTATATTGTTGCAGGTCAGAAGACCCGAAGTGGAGGTAGAAGAGACCTGTGGGCCCTCTTAGTGGATGATTCGATGCTTGATGCTGAGCCTATGGACATTGACAATGATGCCCCTCACTTGAGCTCATTGTCAGTATTGGGTGAAAATCTGCGCATCGCTGAAGATTGAATTAGTTGAAGCACTTCCTGGAATCCCGTGATCAATCCGAAGGTATTTTCTGAAACTAGACTTGTTGAATGACTTGTAGGAGAAAATTCCGCTCAATTTGACCCTATATAGCCTCCCGAATCCACTCCTGAGTTGCTGTCATAGCTTGGTTGAGTGCTTGGTCGACTGACAGTCGACCAGCCAGTCGACCAAGAGTAATGAAATTCGAAATTTCACTAAATCTCTTCCCATTTTGCCCCAACCTTTTTGGAACTCGTGAATGAGGACCTAAACTAATCATTGGCACTCCAGAGCTCGAGGTTGGACACTCTCTTGGGCTATTCCTTGATGTTTGGGAAGATCTTTGACTCCAATCATTATTGTATACACTAATCATCAACTCAAGGTATGATTTCTTCTATTCCTCTTCTAATCTATTCATTTTTGTTATCAATTAATGATCTTGAAACCATGGCTGAAGTGCTGCAACCTTGCAAACACTTAACCATGAGTTTTCTCCCTTTCAATTCCTTAATCCTCCCCCACTCTTGCTATGCTATGATTCAAATGAGATTAATTGCACTCCATCACTTTGATTCTATTCAATCTAACCTACTTTGATTCAAATATGATATGTAGATGCATGATAAGCTTAGACTATAATGAAATTAAGATTCTAGCTTGATTCTTAACACTCATTTGATTGATTTCTATCATCCTTTACAATTACTATCAATTCCAATTTAATTCTTGCTAGGTATCATATAGAACCTCAAATTTCGATTTGGGTACTTTTGATTGAACCGTTGGGTCATCATGAAAATTTGTGTGTAGTATCCCCTTACTGTTATAAACATGCCCTCCAAATTTCATGACGATCGGAGCATCGGAAGGGATCAAGTTTCCATTGCTGTCCTGAAGATAACAAGTCTTGGTCGATTGACCAAGCCAGTCAACCAAGAGTTGTTAAGGCCCTGTACTCAGCCAAATTGATCCATTTGAACCCCGATTCAATTGCTTTCTTCTCTGATATTACTTGTATGATTATCTAGGGTATCAACATTGATTTTGGGACCATACTTGGTAATCATTGAATCTATTTACAACTTGATTAAGGTAAGGACAGTTGTTAACTCAAGTATGTTAATTATATCAACATGCTTACATTATGGGAATTTAATGGTTATGTTCATATGAATATTCCTTTACTATACATGACTGTTATGTGTTTTCCTATCAGTAATAGAATGTATAGGACAGTTGTTAACTCAAGTATGTTAATTATATTAACATGCTTACATTATGGGAATTTAATGGTTATGTTCATATGAATATTCCTTTACTATACATGACTGTTATGTGTTTTCTTATCAGTAATAGAATGTATATATCATTTAGAATATCATGTTTAGTTTTACTTTATGATTTTATATATGATCAATCATGTTATGATATGTATTTGTCTATATGATGAATCATTGATTTAGTATAATATGATGAGATTTAGTTTGTGATTGACTACGTATGACTTGGGATTGGGAAGTGTCCTTCCGACACTTCTGTCCTTGGACATCGGAGGGAGTAGTATGGGATATTCCCCGAAGGTGTCCATCGACGCTTTCCCGGGTTGTTGGATGACATATATAGGATTTTCTAGGTGTACGGTTAGGATATTTTTCCCTTGTCGTATCAGACCCGAATCGGAAGGGTATTGAGACCGAACGACCCGTGGTAGAGTATGGTTGAAGGGCGCTCAAGACCGGTATCCACTCCGTGAGAGGACTTGAACTATACTATGGATACCCGAAAGGGGCCATTTGTTGGTAGGGTTGCAAATGGATAGACCTGGGCTCACGGGAGCTCAAGACCGGTAACCAACCCGTGAGAGGACGTGAGAGCTTCCCGTTTACCATTTGTGGATGACCAATAGGGTTGATGAGTCCGTAGTCCGAGTTGGTCGATGCCATAGGATATGCTGACTCTAGTGTGAAGGATACGGAACCAAGTTGGTCGGTGCCATAGGGAAAGTATCCGGATCTGACATGATACGACTGAGTAGATGGCTTGCATTGGGCTAGGCTTTGCCGCGACATGCCCCAATACTTATACCAATGGTGATGTGAGCGAGTGGTGACTAAATCTCCAACCATGGCTTGATGAGGACCTTACCCAATTACCACGGCAGACCCAAGATATCTTATGATTGAGGGGGAGGGACTGACGACCTAAAGAAGTATGGTGCTATGGCTTAAAGCATGTCTACCATAGAGACTAGCATACTTAAGATTAGAATCATATTTCATCATTTTCTCATATCATATTGCATTATATTGTGACTTGTGTTGAATAAACTGTGTATTATGAAACGACTTGCCTTGCTAAGTTCTTTTGAACTCATTCCTTTTGTGCAATTTGTTAGATTATACTATAGGTACAAAAGACCTTGATGGCACGTCCTATGACCCGAGCTATGATCCCACATACTACACTTCGGGTGATGGCTAGGCGGAGAGATAGGATTGCTATACCGAGGAGGATTATAGTGCGTACCAGGGTTAGCCCCACATTAGTGAGGGAGCGGCCACGTTGGGCTTACTTCATCCACAAATATGAAGAGGATATCATTAGGATAGAGGAAACCTATGTGTAGGCCCCATTTCCCTGGATGACTATAATCATTTGGATATCCTCTCTCTAGTTCCTATGGATTTGTTCATAACATTGGTTGTAACTTAATTTGATTTACCACTGTTCCGCTGTTGTGAAGGAGTGACTTTTGATCACTCTTTCTCTTTGAGATTTTGTCACTTAGAAGTTGATACTTAATGTTTCCGCACTCTGATTAATTACCCTTTTCTTATTCATTTGATCTATTTATTGCTTACTTTATACATTGATTATATTGTTCATGATTATGTTATCGTGTATGTGGGAGGCATGGCCGCTCGATCTGGATCTTTGGGTTGTGGATCACATCTCGGGTATGCCAGATAGGATACCGGCTGGGTGGATGTGACACCTTTGCTTGGTGATGCGTCCAAAATCTGCTCAGCCCTTAGATCTCCGATGGATTACCTGCAAAAACAATTGTCAGATGTGGCCCGACCGCTGGGGTTGGGAGTCCACCTCCGAAGGCTAAGTCAATTAATGAACTGATCATAAATGGCTCTGCTTGAACATAGAGCAAAAGTATGAATACAAATATTGAGAATACAATTTAGATACCTCCCTTGTACGTAGGTCATGTTTATACATATTGTTTACCTTTGAATCTCCTTCATTGGATTTATTTGAGCCTTCTTCGGGTGATCGTCCAATTTTAACAAATAGATTCGTTGATAATAGATTCGTTCGTTGATGAGATAATGAATAACTTCTTTGGTAGCACTATCATAGCGTGGCAGTTATCCAAGTAAGCACGATCATTTGCTCCCGTAAGTGCCGTTAACCGTCTACTGGAAGATTCGTCCACTCCGATTATCACGGATTTGGGCGTGCTTGTTGATTGAGTCAATTTACTTCCTCAGCAAGTTATCTTTTAAACTTGGCCCGCTCGGATGCGAGTCTGTTCCTTTCTTCCTGACCGGGGTTGAGGGTCGAACCAAGGGCGGACCTGGTTCAATTATGATTCCTCCCGTATCACGAGCCCCCCAGACCAAGCATTCGGGCAATTCCGAGGGCTTGGTTTGAACTGGACCCGTTTGTCGAACGAGGGTTTTGCATAATCCTTCGCTTATTAAATGTCTTATCGCATTTAATGTGGCTGCATTGCTTTTTGCTCGAGTTTCATGAATGACTTCAGTTTCTATGGGGGTGATGCCACGCGTCCTCTGCAGCCGAAATCATCATTGTCCATGAAATCGAAACGATGGTTTCTCAAAATGCCTGTTTTGATTTTCAAACTTTTTTGAAACGTCTTCCGATTGTGATCGTTGATGCTAAATTTATCTTGACCATACACATCCTTGATCATCTGTGTGCTTAAAAGCGATTCGTTGTCTTCATATGTTTCATTCTCTTTGTTTGGAATTTGAAACTTCGTCGTCTTCCTTGCGCCCTAACAATCTTCTCTCTTTTAGGCTCTCTGCTTCGGTGAATCAGTAAGTTCACTGACTCTTTTGTACCCTTTACTTGTTGTCTCGATCTTTCCTTTTGTTAAAAACCAGAACCAGACCCTCATAGTAATGGAAGGTGGTAGGGTTTCTTCTGAAGGTCCTCCTGAATATAGCGCCGGTAAGGGCAATTCTGGTGGTGAGGCCTCTGTTTCTGTCCCCCTTGACCAATCAAATAGTGACAAGCAAATTTTAACTGCCCTTTGGCATGACTTCGAAGAAGTGAGACAACAGAAAAGAGCAGAGAAAAGTATTGAAGTTCCTTCCATGCTTCCTGAGTCTGGACCATCTAGAATTCCCAAAGTGACTGCCAAGGCTTCTGGGCAATCTAAACAACCTAGCAAGTCCAAGGACTAACTTAGTTCTTTTCCTTCCTCCTACACTGAAATTGACCTCCCTTCGGCCATCGAACCTTTTGACTTTCTTTCCTCGTACTATCTTAGAGCTCCCAATCCTGACGAGAGGGTCAATTCGAATCCACCCGACGAATTTTCCTTGTATATAGATACTCTGGAAAGTGGAGTTCGTTTTCCATTCTTCAATACTTTGTTTTCCTCTATTTTAAATCAATGGGACATTTGTCCCAAAATGCTCCTCCCCAATAGCTGGCGTCTCATCGTTGGCTTTTTGGGTTTATGCTTTGAACTCGGTATCACACCTTCTCTCCCTCTTTTTGTACATTTTCATGTTCTTTCTCTTTCCAACCCTTTGGGTTGGGTTTTTCTTTCCAAGCGTAATAAGTTTGAGCTTGGATGGCCAGGCAGTATCCTCGCCATGGGAACCTATCCTTCCAATCACAAAGGGTGGCGCAAATGGTATTTTTTCTGCTGAGCGCCTCAGTCAGACCTCAACTTCCCGATCACCAGGAAGCTGCTTACTTCATATTCCAAAGGTAACCAGGTCCTTCAGCTATCCAAAATCGAAAGAGCGGCTGCCAAGAAGATCAAGTCAATTCCATGGTATCAAAAGATTACATGGTTATGAGATGGAATACACCTCGATTCTTTAATATTGGGGACTAGCTCGTTGTGAGCTTTCTAACTGTTGTGTTTATCTTTTTTGAGTGTATTGCAGCCTTATTCGATTTTTTGACTTTTGTCCTTCTTTGTAGTGCCTCCTAAGGTTAACCCAGAGAACCTTCGGGTCAAAGCAGCCAAGGCTATTGTACTTGCAGAACAACGGCCCCCCTCAAACACTGACAGTAGATGAGATAGCTACTCTGCCCCCTCCGGACCCTTCTTACAAGGGTATTAGAAATTTGAGGCCAATAGTTGAACCCTTGGGCAAAGGAAAAAGGCCAATTGGAGAAGAGGCCGAAGTTCCTTCCTCAGCCCGAACCAAAAGGAAGCATGACTCGACCAAGGCTTTCGTCCCGAAGAAATCCCAGAAGAGCAAAGACTCCGAGGAGGTTTTTGTTCCACAGTGGACGTTGAGTGTGTCGGATCGGGTCACGCAGGACCATGAGAAAGCTACTGAATGGAGCTCTCTTAGCTTGATGCCAGTTGACCATCAAGCTCTCGAGTCTTTGAGTGACGATACACTCGTTTGTCTCTCAACAAGGTACTTCGTTTCCTTGATCTCCTATCACTCACTTTGTAATCCTTCTTAGGATATTTTTTGATAATTTGTCTATTTTCTTAGGAATGCTGTGCTGAACTTCTACCAACATATCGAGGCTTTGAACCGAGTTGGTCGTAGTGGTTCCCTACTCTAGACTTGTGAAGAGCATTTGGTGATGGCAAATTCTGAAGTGGATCGGTTGAAGAAGGAAGTTGAGGTGTTGAAGGAGGAAAATGACAAAGTCAACACCTTGAAGAAGGATCTTGACTTGTCCATTAGTCGTGTTGGAGATCTGGAACGTGAAGCGAAGAAACAGAAAATGTACGCCTCCGAATGCCTGAAACAGGTTGAAATTTTGGGCCTTGACAATGATCGTCTTAAGAAGGTGATCGTTCCCTGTAAGCCCGAACATCTTTCCCAAGATCTTCGAAGAGATTGCATTCGGAAGTACTTGAACAGCGTTCCCTTCAGTGAACTAATGACTTCGTACAACCTTCAAGCCTACCGAGCGAGACAAAATGATGTCTAGAAGGCTATCCTTGAGGCAAACCTACTTTTGATACGACTCCTTTTCAAAGTGTTTGCCACAAAGAAGTCTTTGAAAAGCTCGAGCTGCCTTTGCCTGACTGGGCTCTAGAAGAAGAGGATCCTATGCGGGCGGATCCGAACATTGAGGAGTTTCTTAATGATTTGCCGCCTCTTCCAGAGGAACCTCAGTAGCCTACTCCAGTTGCGGATCCTTCCGCCAAACTTGTCCAAGAAAAATAGGAAACTGTCTTTTTTATTTTTATTTTTGTAAGGGTTGGCCCCCCATGGCCTATGATAATGACATGAATATTTGCCTCCCTTTTCCTGAACTCTTTCAAAAGTTGTTGTGACGAACTGGTAGAACTTGCTTCATACTTAGAGAATTTTTTCTTCTCCTTCCTTCAGAATCACGTTCGGGAACTGAACTTGGCTTTTTCTAAAATAACCTTGTACCTTTGTCGAAGTGACGTTTGGGAACCTCAGAGGGATTGACGCTCGGGAACATTGGAATATACCCATCTCTGAGCTGATTTGGTTCAATCCGAACCCTTTATGTCGTACTTGACACATTTCTTTCCAGGTTGCTCCCTCTTTATGACAAAGCCCAAACATTTCCTCGTATTTGTGGATGAATTGTTCTTCCCAAGAAATTGGGAAATTGGAAATACTCTTTTCATTTAACATTGATGCGACGGTTGGTATTTGGTTTGTATCCTCGTATCAGGTGCACAACGCTCCACATGGAGGCTTGGGACGAACTTAGCTATTAAGTTTCGAAGTTGAAACGTCATTATCCCCTGATCGTTGATCTTGCATTTGTTTTTCGAAATTCAAAACGTCCCTTCTTTTTTGACCCTTGATCTGTGTGGGTTTTCAACCGTCACGTCACTCTCCATGAGGCTATTTAAGTCCCTCAAGTGTGCTTCATTCTTGTCTTCGTCACTTGCACGAATAGTCGTTTCTCTTTGCCTTTGCTGCCTCTGTATTTCTATCTTCTGACGATACCCAAATCAGAACCTGAACAAGTGAGTTTTCCTTTTCTTCTATTCAGTTCTAACACAAACTTCTCCTCCTTGAGTAATCTCCAAAGTAGTATACTTGGGGTTAATTCATTCAGGAAGTTCCTCGCTGGAATATCCTTCTCTGCTGTTTGAACTTCAGACCTCTAGGGTTTCTCCCTCTCTTTATTTATTTATTATTATTTTTTTGTGTTGTCTGACCTTTCGAACTGACGATATTTGTTTTTCCTTCTAGTGCCTCCAAGAGTTAACTTGGATATTGTTAGGGCAAGTCTTTCAAGAAGACTACTCCAATTTTGACAAAGGTTGTTCCTTGCGAAGAGACTGTTGTTGATGATTCTACTAAAGTTCAGATTCCCACAGCCTCCGCTGATGCTTCTCTCGCTCCTCCTTCCATGATGGAGACCGTTCGGTCCCCCAAGGAAGATGTTATTCCTTCCATGGTCATTCGCACATCTGAATCCCTACTGGTGCCTCGTTGGCATCTTCCTCCAACCCTCCACCAACTGTGGAGATTCCTCCTACGTCAGTTGAGGTGGTTTTTGTAGAGGCCAAGGGTGCTGCTTCCAGAAGAAAGCGTCCTCGGTCAGATGATGATGTGCACAGGCCTTCCTGGTTGCTGAAGAGGTCTGACTTGGTGACGGGTGACTTTGAGAAGGCACTAGAATGGTGCACTTCTGCTTAGATGCCCGCCGAGAGCAGAGCCTTCACTGCGGTCTCGGATAGGGATTTTGTAAAGTCCCTTGTGCTGTAAGTATTTCTTCCTTGATTTTCTTTCTGAAAATTTTCTTCTCTTGACTAACTCTTGAAGTATTGTAGGAGCCTTGCTGATAACTTCCACAAGCAGGTGGAATCAGCTTTTAGGCTCAGTAGCCTGGGTAATAATCTCTCCCGGCTTCGAGAGGAATCCAAAGCGAAAGACATCGAGATTGCTTGTCTTAAGGAGAGGCTTTGGGAAGTTGCCCGAGTGAAGAATTCTGAAATCGTGCAACTTCATTTGGATTTGGATGGTGCTAAGGAGAAAATTTGAAGGCTGGAGCGGGAAGTAGAAGCTTTCGGGAGAGCCGAAAGGGTCTGAAGCTAAGGTTCCTGCGCCTATGCCTCAAAGGCAAGCTGTTACCCTTCTACCCGAATCTCTTCCGACTGATGTTCGCAGGGCTTGCACTTCAAATATTTGCAGAGTAAGCCATTTGTTGATATGCTGAACACTTATAATTTGTAGGCATATCGGGACAGCGAGAACGAGGTATGGGAGTCGATCTTAAGGAGAAATCCTTATTTCAACATGGCTCACCAGCACGCAAATTGCCATCCCGAAGTGTTTGAAAAGCTGCGACTTCCTCTTCCTTCTTGGGCCAAGGACGTAGTGGACCGGCCCATTCCAGATCCGGATATAATGCACTATCTTGATGACTCTCCTCCTTTGTCCCCTCTTAGAGGATTCAACTATGAAGAGCTCGCCTTAAATGCAGGTCTGACCAAAGGCCAGGCCTCTTTAGAAAAAGTTGGATGAAGGGTATGGAATTGCGGAGGATTTTGTAGGTGGGAGTTTATGGAATTCTTCACAATCACCAAGGAGGAGAATCAAATGATGAGAGGACCTATGTCTCCACGGCCAGCAGTCATCATACGTCTTCCCGACTCTGTTTCAATGTACCAAAGTTACTTTTCTTGACTCTGTGTTGCTTCTGGAAAAGCTGCTTCGATCCTTTTTTGGAGTTCTTCGCAATCACCGATGATGATGTTTCTTCTCGACCGAAAAAAGATTGTACCTCAACACTTGTTATCTCATGAGAATTTTGTTGTAAAGGTTGACCCCTTCTGGTCGTTTAAAGGAATAAAGAATTAACTTTATCTTTGAGCTTTGTCAATCAACGAAGTCTTCGCTTTAATAGGTCTTAGTCATTTTAAACCGATGCCTTTACTTAAGGATTTCCGTAGAAATTCATTAAGCTTGAGAAGGTCCCACTCGGGTTTTAAACTGATGCCTTTACTTAAGGATTTCCCTAGAAATTCATTAAGTTTGTGAAGGTCTCACTCGGGTTTTAAACCGATGCCTTTACTTAAGGATTTCCATAGAAATTCATTAAGCTTGAGAAGGTCCCACTCGGGTTTTAAACCGATGCCTTTACTTAAGGATTTCCGTAGAAATTCATTAAGCTTGAGAAGGTCCCACTCGGGTTTTAAACCAAGGCCTTTACTTAAGATTTTCCGTAGAAATTCATTAAGCTTGAGAAGGTCCCACTTGGATTTTAAATCGATGCCTTTACTTAAGATTTTCCGTAGAAATTCATTAAGCTTTAGAAGGTCCCACTCGGGTTTTAAACCGATGCCTTTACTTAAGATTTTCCGTAGAAATTCATTAAGCTTGAGAAGGTCCCACTCGGGTTTTAAACCGATGCCTCTACTTAAGGGCCTGTTTGGTTACTTGAATCCAGAGATTTCAAATCTCCAGATTCATGACTATGAGAATTATACCCATTTGGTTGTAAAAATATCTAGATTCATGAAATTTAGAGATTTACCTTTTTACACTAAAAACGTGAATCTGTAGATTTATGGGTAAGGGGTGAAATCCAAAGATTTCAAAAAAGTTATACATTTGTCACATTCACAAAAATCACGTCGATCAAATAGTTTTTTTAGGATGAATTCACAGATTTCATTCCACAACCAAACATTTAATTATATAAATTATGATTCCATAGATTTGAAATCTATAAATTTGAAATCTCTAGATATTTGAAATCTTCAGACTCATGTAACCAAACAGGCCCTAAGATTTTCCGTAGAAATTCATTAAGCTTGAGAAGGTCCCACTCGGGTTTTAAACCAATGCCTTACTTAAGATTTTTTGTAGAAATTCATTAAGGTTGAGAAGGTCCCACTCGGGTTTTAAACCGATGCCTTTACTTAAGATTTTCCATAGAAATTCATTAAGCTTAAGAAGCTCCCACTTGGGTTTTAAACCGATGCCTTTTGATTTTGATCCGTTTGTCGCTGAATATTGTGTGTTGCCCCCAATCAAAAAGATTTTGTGTTGAAAACTGGGAATTGCATTGATTGAGTCGAATTTTGTTACATCAAAAATGAAAATGATGATCTTCTTAGGGATAGTATTTCTTCAGATGTCTAGCATTCCATGAACCATCCAGCTCTTTATCTGTTGCCATGTTCTTCAGCTTATATGCCCCCGAACCGACCGGTTTGATTACCATATATGGTTCTTCCCAAGAAGGATCTAGTTTCCTCTAGTGGTGTGGTGATCTCCCCGACAGGCCTTGACAAGGTATTCCTTCCCCCCAGAACCCTCTACCTTTTGGATTTAAAGGAGGAAATCACCTTTTCAAGTTTTCCCCCCCCCTTCGACCGCCCCTAGTGGTGTGGATCGCGGGCTTGACTCCCACTCGATATTGACGGTGCTTTACTCGGGTATTGTAGTGTGATGCTATCCTTTGCTGATAATACTGGGTTCAAGCAATCGCTTTTGTCCGAACTTCATCTAGTAGCTTAAGGCTCTCTAGCAATCCTTGTTCATTGGCTTTTTCCTCAAATTCTCTTTCTCGAAGTGTCCCAGCCATTACTTCGACCGGTGCTAATGCTTCAGATCCTTAAGCCAATTTAAATGGTGTTTCTCCTGTGGGAGTCTGAACTATAGTTCGATAGGCCCATAGAACATTGTGCAATTCTTCAACCCATAAGGCTTTATCAGCTTTGAGATGTCAATTCCCCACATCGCAAAAGGGATGGGGTCTAGAATTGATGTCAAGGTTTCAGCTAGCCTTTTCGATACCGTGGCATGGATCGGGCAATTGCTACAGTGACAAACGTATTCCATTGCAGCCTGTTGGAGCTTCGGCCAATACAAACCGAGTCTTAAAATTTTGTGGGCCAGAGCTCGACCACCCATATGTGCCCCACAAATTCCTTCATGCACTTCTGCCAGAGCTATTTTCGATCCTTCGGACCCAAACATCTCAAGAGGGATCCAGCATAGGACCTTCGGTACAACCTTCCATTTTGCATTATAAATCGCGATGCCCGTACCTTGATTAACCTTGCTTCTTTTGAATCTTTAGGTTGCTAATCATCTCTGAGATATTCCACGATCGGGTCCATCCAACATCGTTCCACTTCAATATAGGATATCTCCTTCTCCTGACTGCTTGGGAATGCTAATTCCTCAATGTAGACCAAAGGGTCTAGAGTCTTTTCTTTGGCATTAGCCAGTCTTGAAAGCTCATTTGCCATTGCATTTTATTTTCTTGGAATCTGACATACTTTCAGATTCTTAAATTCCTTCTGCAATGCTTGTATGATTCTTGATGTTTTTGTAATCGGGGTTCTTTGATGCCATACTCCCCTTGTACTTGATTGACAATAAGGTGTGAGTCACTAAAGATAGTTACCTCTACTAATGTAATATCCAACCCTATTCTAACCCTGACCTTGACCCTAACCCAGATCCACTGTTGCTTTTAGGTCCGAAGACCCAAAGTGGTGGTAGAAGAGACTTATGGACCCTTTTGATTGATAATTATGAGTCGGAGACCAAGCCCATGGACATTGACGATGATACCCCTTACTTGAGTACATTGTCGGTGTTTAATGAAAGTCTGCGCATCGGAGAAGAATGATTTAGTTGAAGTACCATATGAACTACCGTGCACAATCCGAAGGTATTCCCCGAAACTAGACTTCTTGATTGAATTATAGAAGAAAACCCCATTCAATTTGACCTTGTATAGCCCTCCAAGTCCCTATCTGAAGTAGCTAAACTAAACCTGATTTTTCTGCTGAGAAACATTTTGGTCGATCCTCTTTGGTCGATGCCATCGACCAAGAACCATCGACCAAAGTTTCCAGTCAGACAAGTTAATGATTTTTTGGAATATTCCCTATTCTATTTATACTAGCCTCGTGTTTTGAGCCCTATTGTAATCATTTTCACTCCTGAGAACGTGGGGGGGGGGGGAGCTTCCCAAAGCAACTCCTAGGCATTTGTGAAGGATACTCCACCAAAACTCATTGTTAATCATTGTTTCTTGTCTCCATCTACAACTACAAGGTAGGATTCATCATTCCACTCTCTATTCTACCTTTTTCTATTCTATTCTATCCCTCTCTTGCTGTTGAGACCTTGGAGATGGTGCTACAACCTTGCAACCATCACTCCAAGTGTCCACTCTTGCTTAACCTATGATCCTCTTACCTATCTATTGATGCTATGCCCCCATTTCAAGCCTAGCATATACATTCTTTGATTTTCTTCTTAACATCATGCCATCTTGTACAAAACTGAGATATATAGCATGCTATGTACATGTTTATCACTAGCATATGATCCTAATCGAATTTCTGTAAGTTCCCTTAGCTAATGCATGTCTTTTCATTGTCAATGCAATCAATTTCAATTCATGCTATGATGCTTGTCTCTTGAACTTAGTAGCTCAATTTGGGGCTTTCTATTTAGACCATTGGATTATGTTAATTCCTTGATTTCTAGTGTCCTCATACTGTTCTTAAGCATTCCTCCAAGTTCCGGATCGATCCGAACCCTAGAAGACCAATTTCGGACCAAAAACCCCCCAAAATCCACTATTCTATCCCAAAGACATTTTGGTCGATCCTCCTTGGTCGATGCCATCGACCAAAGACCATCGACCAAAGTTACTGCTGACAGCAACCTTAGCTAGTTTTGACCCGTTTAACATCCGATCTTCCCGATTTCTTCTCTAACTTATTATTGATGTTTGTTTAGGGTCTTAACATTACTTTTGGACCATTTCTTGGTAATTCTCGATTCATCATCAACTCAACCTAAGGTAAGGATGGTTATCTCCATAAACATATAGGCCATAAACATATGTTGGTACTTATACTTAAAGAACATAGTCTCTTAATTGCTTTTAATTATTAAAGGACTGTTATACATGTTTTAGAACAATAGTATTGTAAATTTTTATACTCTTGTTAGAATGATTTATTACTCTTGCTATTTGTATTCATGATGGATCAATTTGATATTATGATTTAACTCTTATCATGATATAACTTGGGATTGGGGAGTGTCCTATTGATGCTTCTGTCCTTGGGCATCAGAGGGAATAGTATGGGATGTTCTCCGAAGGTGCCTATCGACACTTTCCCGAGTTATTGGATGACATACATAGGATTGTCTAGTTGTGTGGCTAGGATTGTCCTTGTCGTGTCAGACCTGAATCGGAAGGGCATTGAGACCGAACGACCCGTGGTAATGTATGGTTTGATGGGCGCTCAAGACCGGTAACCAACTCGGGAGAGGACATAAACCATGCTACGGATACCCGAAAGGGGCCATTTTGGTAGGGTTGCAAATAGCTAGACTTGGGCTCACGGGCGCTCAAGACCGGTAACCAACCCGTGAGAGGACGTGAGAGCTTCCCATTTACTATTTGTGGATGACCAATAGGGTTGATGAGTCCGTAATCTGGGATTACGCTGACTCTAGTGTGAAGGATACCGGAAAGGATCGCCAGGGGTGAGGAATGGATGTATTTGGATCTGACTTGATACGACTTAGTAGATGACTTGCATTGGCTAGGCTTTACTGTGACATGCGCCAGTACTTATACCAAACGGTGATGTGAGAGAGCGGTGACCAATTCCCCTACCATGGTTTGAGAGGACTTTACCCAATTACCACGGCATTCCCAAGATACGGAATGGGTTGAGGGAGAGTGACTGACTACCCAAAGAAGTATGGTGCTATGACTTAAAGCATGTCTACCATAGAGAGTAGCATTCATAGAGTTAGAATCATATTTGCATCATATGTCTCATATCACATTGCATTATGTTATGTTTTGAATTTGTATGATGTTAAATTATGGAATAACTGCCTTGCTGAGTTCTTTGAACTCATTCCTTTTGTGCAAATGTTTTTAGATTATCTTGTAGGTACCGAAGATTCTGATGGCCCATTCTTCGAGACGGACTTTGATCCCGCATACTACCCTCCGGGTGGTAGCTTCAATGAAGATCAGAGTTTTGGTGCCGAAGAGGATTACTCTTCGTACCAGGGTTAGCCCCACGATAGTGCGGGAGCGGTAGAGCTGGGCCTTCTTCATCCACACCTATGAGGAGATGATCATTAGGATAGAAGAAACCCTAGTCTAGTGCCCCATTTCCTTGGTTTATTATGGAACAACTGGATATGTAATTAACTTTCTCTGGATTACTTTTGAAACATGGGATTGTAACTAACTTGATTATTGCTACATTTCCACTGCTCTGAGAGAGTGATTTTCACTTATCCTCTCATCTTTATGATTATACTTACACATTGATATTATCTATTTCCGCACTCTGATTAATTGAATCTTATCTTATTCATGATATCTATTATCTGTTGCTTTTACCTTGATTATTATTGTTCATGATTGTGTTATCGTGTATGTGGGAGGCATGGTCCCTCGATTTTTGATCCTTGGACTATGGATCACATTCCCGGGTATGCCAGATAGGGTATTGGCTGGGTGGATGTGACAGATTGGTATCAGAGCCCAAGATCAAGTGGAACCCCGACCACAGAAACGATGACGGAACATTTCTAGTCATAGATCCAAAAGTGACTCAAGTGCTCTTAGAGGTGACTAATAGATAACCTGGATAAGAATGAAGCACAAATTGATTAGGTGATCAACTCCGACGATCTGTCTGATCCCTCCTAGATCTGAACTCCTCCTCCAGTCGTGCAAACCTCTCACCTAGGGTGCACATGTGTAACTCCATCCTCCTCTGTCCAGCCTCTATAGCCTCTTGACGAGCCTCGATCCTCTCAAGTATGGAATGAATCGATGACTGATGAGAAGCCACACCTGGAGCCTCAGAAGTCGTGTGAGATGGACCTCAGACCTCAGAGAATCGTGGAGTAGGAACCTCCTCATGTCTTGGAACCTCATCTTGACCCTGATCCTCATCGCCTTGATCATCATCATCCCCATGCTCATCGTCGTCCTCATCACCACTATCATCACCATCATCGTAGTCAGTACCTTCATCCTCTGAGTCATCATCCCCTGATGCCTCATCGATGTCATCCTCATCCTCTAATATGGCGGCATCATGGAGCCCCATCTTCCTAATCAACCATGAGTTGATGTCCTCACCTATGTCGCGGCCCTGAATCATTGGTGTATCCTCCAAGTCCACATCAAAGTGCTCAAAAATACGAGTCAAGAGTCGACCAAAAGCCAAGTTCCTATCCCCAGGAAACTCAATCCGATCAATCATGACGTTCTGCATGATGTATGCTAAATCAATATGCACTCCAGTGTACATGCTATAGATAACCAATGCCTCCATCGCCGACACCTTGCTATGGTGCCCTGCCTTCGGAAGGATGTTTTTCCCGACGAAGCGAGCGATAACCCGAGTTGAAGGACGCATCATGGTACCACTCTAGGGCGTATAGCAGTTAATGTCATCCCATAGAGTCATGCACACCTCGTATGTCTCGTAGGGAAGAAGAGCCTCAGTGATGTCTGTACCGGCGGGAATCCACCAACGGGAATCTCGTACAATTGGGACATCTAAGATATGAACCAGTGTCCTAGTAGTGAAACTGATCTCCTTGCCCCCAACCATAGAATCCATGACGATCCTAGAACCATCCCGTGGATCATCCTCGATGCGGTAAGTCAGGTTACTATAGAAGTACCTGATGAGATCTAGGTAGACCGGATATGCCGAAGTGTGTAAATGAAGCCAATCCATAGCCTCCAATCTCTCCCAAATGTGAAACGTTTCTAAATCATCCACAACAACTAATCGTCCATGCTCGATCGGTATGTCATGGAAGTAGTACTCATGTAGAAACTCAGCCATAGGAGTAGTAAAATGCTCCTCGTCCATAACCTCTGACCGGGGAATGTGTCCTCGACCTCTATCAACCCATCGCCCTCCTCTAGGCATAGTAAATCTGTAGAAATAAAGAAAGAAGTTCATTTGGATTAATCCCAGTGTGTAATTGTTAAATGAAGGGCATTTTCGTAAAATTTCATAAAATTTCGATCTTGGTAAAATTTTGATTTGATTATTCTAACATGTGCATAAGACCTGTACAAACATGCTGGAACACTTCATTTGATGAAAATCCATCATTTTGACATCTTCAAAGTGAAAATTCAGCAAGTAGGAGAGTGAAAATCCCTCTTTTGGCTTGGGTTTATGATTTTTGAAAAGCTGGAATTTGACTGAATGGAAAGTGGGAACACCTTCGCCATAGTGAATCAGTCATGTAGAAATTTGTTTCATGTTAAAATTCATTTTGGTTTGAAAATGAGACAAGTTTTTGTAAAGTAGAATTTTTGTGAATGAATAATGATTTTATAACCAAAGTGTGTGCAATCTTGTGTTTGAAGCTTAGTCTTGCTTGAAAATTTATGGAAACATGTTTCTAAACACCTCTATGCATGATTCTAACCATTAGCAACAAGCATTATTCAGTTTTAATGAAAAACACATCAATGGTAAATGAAGTTTTCATGAAAAGAGAAAAAGAAAGAGAGCTTACTTGTGTTGATGATCAAGAGCGACTTGCAAGTGTGGTTGAAGCCTTGAATCAAGTCTTAGAACCCTTAAGAACCCTAGAAAATCGCTTTCCCTTGAGCCAAACTCGAAATGGTTGAGTGAGAAATGAAAATGAAATGAGAAGTGGGCACTTTAAATCTGATTTTTTGCACAAAACTATTTTGGTCGATCCTCTTTGGTCAATGCCATCAACCAAGGAGCATCAACCAAAGTTGGTCATTTTGCTGCCTTGTCCTGTTTTTGGGAATTTTTGATTTTTGAATTGATTCCTTTTGGATTTTGACCAGTGTTGACTTATTTGATTGATATATTGATAATTCTAACCATGATTTAAGTTTCCTAATGCTTGATCAAGTTGTTTTTGACATATTTGAAGTTTGGTGTCCTTATCTTCGATTCTTGCGGAATGGTCTTGCTTAGAAACCATTTCATTGGATCTGGTAGCGTCGGAAATGAAGAAACACCTGCTGGGGGCTCTGACCAGCAAACACAGGAAGATAGCCACACCACGAATGGCATTCCTGGTGCCCTCGATATCGGAAGTTTTAGAGGTATCGCCAGCGTCATGACCAACATGATGCAACAACAAGTTGCCCAATTTAACCAGATGATGGATGGTTTTGATACCCTTCACAATGAGAACCGTGCCGGAGTTGGGACTTCTAATGCCGCAGCCCCCCTTGTGGAAAGATTCATCGGGACACCCCACACCCGTTTGATGGAAAGTTTCCTAAAGTTACAAGTACCTTCTTTTACTGGAGTAACAAAGGACACTCTCTTTCCAAACAAGTGGCTTCGAGAAATGGAGAAGGCTTTCAGACATTTGCAATGTTCTGATGGTCAGAAAGTGTTGTTTGCCGAGCAGAAGCTTCAGCATGAAGCTGATGCATGGTGGACCCCCACCAGGCTTATCCTCGAGAATTTGAATGCCGGTGTTGTCTCCTGGGAGAAGTTTAAAGAAGCATTTTGCAAGAACTACTTTCCAGAAGCCATAAAAGATGCCAAGGAGGCCGAGTTCATGGCCTTAGTGCAAGGTACCTTGTCTGTGTTTGAGTATCAGCAAAAATTTGAAGAACTTTTCTTCCCCCCGAATCCATCAAGTCCAATGATGCCAAAGCGAAAAAGATTTTCAAGGGTTTGCGGCATTCTATCAAGGCATACCTCACTGTCTTGCCTCTAGAAGGATATGCTCAAGTGGTCCAAAACTCAAAGAAGCTTGAAGAAAATGAGAAGGAAAGTGTTCGAGTTCAGAGACCCTAGCAATCTAGGCCCCCTGGCTTTGTAGACCGCACTGATCGGCGTTTTGCTAGACCTGCTCCTTATCTTGCTCCTGCCTTTCAGCCGAGAAACTTTGGCCAAAGTTCTAGTTCTTTTCTTGTGAGTCATCATGGTCAGTCCAGTGGAGTCAGACCTCCGGGAGCTACACATCCTCCTCGACCTGGGATGGTGAATCCTAGGCCAGCATTTCAGAGGCCTCCCCTTGTTACAGCTCCTGTTGGACCAAGAGATTCCATTTGCTTCCTCTGCAAGCAGGCAGGCCATTATGCCCGCTTTTGCCCAAAGAAACCAGCCCAACCTTATACTCCTGTTGTGAAGAATGCTCCTGTTCATGCCCCTGCCCCTCCCTCTGGCAGAGTTTTCAGCATATCTAGTGCTGAGTAGAATCCTTGACACGATGTTGTCATAGGTACTCTGTTAGTTGCTTCTTTTCCCGCATTTGTACTATTTGATACGGGTGCATCCCACTCATTCATATCATCTACTTTTGCTTTGAAGACTAACCTGACACCTCGGTATTTATCTAGTTATTTGTCTATTAGTACCCCTGTTGGATCTGCTGTTAAACTAGATAAAGTGTTAGAAGATTGTCCTGTTTTAATTTGTGGAAGGAATCTGAAGGCAAATCTTGTATTGTTTGACATGAGAGATTTTGATGTAACTTGGGAATCGATTGGTTGACCTTCTACAATGCCATGATCTTGTGCTCTTCGAAGAAGATCCAGTTTCGTGTGGAAGAGAATTCAATTTTTGAGTTTCAAGGAAAGAAGGGAAGAATTAGCAAGAAGACCTTGACCGCTCTAATGCAAGTCCATGCTTTAGTGGAAAGTGCTTCACCTGGAAGCAAGGTCAAAGAAGGGAAGAGACTTGAAGAAGTCAGAGTTGCTGGTGATTTTGCTGATATATTTCCGGATGACCTGTCAGGATTGCCCCCTGATAGGAAAGTTGAGTTCTCCATAGGACTTTACTCCTGGAGCGGCTCCTGTATCTAAAGTTCTTACAGAATGGCACCTACCGAACTCGAAGAGTTGCAAACACAATTGAATGAACTCTTAGAGAGAGGTTTTGTGCAACCAAGTGTATCTATCACCTTGGGGAGCTCCAGTCTTGTTTGTAAAGAAGAAGGATGGTAGTATGCGCCTGTGCATTGATTACCGGGAACTGAACAAGCTGACAATCAAGAATAGATACCTGCTGCCCCGGATTGATGATCTTTTTGATCATTTGAAAGGCGCGGCTTTTTTCTTGAAGATTGATTTGAGATCGGGATATCATCAATTGAAAGTGAAGTCAAGTGACATCTTTAAGACGGCGTTTAGAACAAGGTATGGACATTATGAATTTAGAGTTATGCCCTTCGGCTTAACTAATGCCCCTGCCGTGTTCATGGACCTCATGAACCGAGTATTTCATGATGTGCTCGATAAGTTTGTAATCATTTTCATTGATGACATCTTGATCTACTCAAAGAATGAGGAAGAGCATGCGAAGCACTTGAACTTCACATTGCAAAGGTTGAGAGAAAAGAAACTCTATGCTTAGTTTAGCAAGTGTGACTTTTGGCTCTCAAGAGTAGTATTCCTCGGCCATGTTGTTTCAGCCGAAGGTATTCGTGTGGATCTTGAGAAGGTGCAAACAGTTGCTGATTGGGAAAGACCGAAGACCATGACTGAGATAAGAAGTTTCCCTGGATTGGCGGGATACTATAGGAGATTCATTGAAAACTTTTCTAGGTTGGCTACCCCTATGACTAAGCTAACTAGAAAAGAAGAGAAGTTTGTGTGGACCGATGCATGCGAGAAGAATTTGAAGAGTTGAAAGTTAGATTGACAAGCGCTCCGGTTTTGACTATACCTGATAGTTCCGGTGGATTGACAGTCTATACTGATGCTTCCAAGATCGGTTTGGGTTGCGTGTTGATGCAACATGATAAGGTAGTGGCTTATGCCTCTCGGCAATTGAAAGATTATGAGTGGAACTACCCCATCCATGACTTAGAGCTTGCTGCCGTTGTCCTTGCTTTGAAGATTTGGAGACATTACCTGTACGGTGAGAAGATCGCCATCTTCACGGATCATAAGTGTCACATCCACCCAGCCGGTATCCTATCTGGCATACCTAAGTGTGTGATCCACAATCCACAAGATCAAGTATTTAGTAAAATCAACCTCCCACATTCACAACAATATAATCAAGAACAAGACTAAATCAAGGTTAACATTATTATTCAAATGAATCAAAGTAAAGTAATGAGATAATCATCCCAGTGCGGAAATTATACCAATAGATATATAAAATCAAATATAGAGTGAGGCGGAATCTCACTCCACGAGTACAGTGGAATCTCAATCCACAAGTACAACGGAATGTAGATTGAAAGTCAAAGGAGATTACAACTGATTCTAAAGACAAGAAAGAAAGATATAATCTAACTAAGCTAAGGTCTATTCTAATTTGTAAAGAACGTCTTCGTAAACATAGACCTCATCAATCACGCTCAGACGCTCCCACTCCACAGTAGGACTAATCTTGGTAACAAGAGAGACCACTCGAGGAATCCTCAATGTAATCTTCATAGTTGCCAACACCTTGCGTATGGTATGCTTCTTCATATTGCGCTTCATAGTCATCAAGGCCTACAAAATAATCTAACAAAAGATGTTGTACAAAAAGGAGTGAGTTTCAAAAGAAACTCAGCAAGGCAAGTTATTCCATAATAGCATAAATAACATGACAACATAAGCAAAACATAATATGATATGAGACAGACAATGCATGTATGGGTCTAACTCTATGTATGCTGGTCTCTATAGGCAAACATGCTTTAAGTCATTGCACCATACTTCGTTGGGTAGGTCTCAATTAACTCATCCTCGGTTGGCAAAGGGTCCTTCATCCATCTTGGTCAATCCATGGCTGGGGGTTAAGTCACCTCTCTCTCACATCACCGTTTGGTCTAAGTATTGGCGCATGTCAGGGTAAAGCCTAGCCCAATGCAAGTCTTCTACTTAGTTACATCAACTCAGATCCAGATACATCCATTCCTCCCCTCTCGGGATCCTTTCCAGTATCCTTCACACTAGAGTCAGCGTATTCGACTCTCTCAAATACGGACTCATCAACCCTATAGGTCATCCACATATAGTAAACGGGAAGCTCTCATGTCCTCTCACGGGTTGGTTACCGGTCTTGAACGCCCATGAGCCCAAGTCTATCCATATGCAACTCTACCCATAAATGGTCCCCACAATGTGATTCATGTCCCCTCACGGATATAACTCACCGGTCTTGAGCGCCCATGAATCCCCATTGCTACCACGGGTCGTTCGGTCTCAATACCCTTCTGAATTGGGTCTGATATAATAGGGGTATAACCTAGCCAAACACTGCTAGACAAGTCCTAGGTATGAAAACCAATAATTCGGGAAAGTGTCAAAGGGCAACATTGAAAATATCCCATACTACTCCCAATGAGGTCCAAGGACAGAAATGTCAAAAGGACATTCCCCAATCCCAAATCATACCTAAACAATCACATTCATAATTCAGTCATATCATTCACGACAAATATCTCATCATATGAAAGAGTATAATAAGACAAGATCAAATAAATAAGAAACATACATGAATAAGTATTCATACATGATCAAGTACATAAAGTAAATAAGGTAATAAGATCCTAATGTACTCGCAGGATTCATATCATAATAGAAACTAACATAACAGTAGCAAATATAAGTACTTCCCAAATTAGAAACTAAATCTATGCAATCTATGTTAATATGGTAACAACTTTCCTTACCTTAAATAGATTCGAATATATTCCGGACGAACAAGAGGATGAATCCAAAGTTAGCAAATAAACCCTAGAATAGCATCACACAATCATTAGGAAGTAGTCCTAAAAGAATAAGCATCAATCGAATCGAAACGGACGAAGAAATCCAATTCTGTTCTTGCGGGTTGATTGGTTGGGTTGACTGAGTCAGTCGACCCAGGCAGTCTGCCCAAGAGCAAATCCGAATCCAAAAAGAGAATCTTGATCCAAAACCTATGCTACACAATCCGGAATGCGACGAAACTTGGAGAGAATGTCTAACACAATAGTCTAAGACTAAAAATCATAATTTAGACATCAAACAACCATTAAAACCATTACTTACTAATTTGAAATCATAGTTTCTATTTTGGTAAAAATCATGGTTTTCATTGGAAACATGCTATGAATGAAAGAGATGAACTAGAGATGATAAGATCTCATTCTAGTACAAGAACATAGTAAATCAGAGGTATGAATAATCATAGAAAAGCATCTATAATGCTAGAATAAATCGAAATAAGAATATGATCATAGTTTAAGAAGAAATCATAAAAATCATGTTAAGAATGAATGAGATGATCATGGCATAAGAGAATGAAAAGAGATTGTAAAGATATGACTACAAGGTTGCAGCATCTTCATCATAATCTCAGTTCAAAGATGAGAGTGATCATGGAAAGAATGAATCAAGAATACAAAAGATTGAATACTAACCTTTGATTGAAGAACAAGAGAGAGAACTAGCAAGTTTGCAAGATTAGATCTTCATCTACACTTTTGGAGGCTTGGAGATGGTTTCCCTTCGTTCTCTAAGTGTTTTGGAGGCTAGGGATACTAAAATCACGAAATCATGGGGTATATATAGTAACATAACCTAAACAGAAGATTCTGCTTGAGTTCAACATCTTTGGGTCGATTGGCTGGGTAGCCTGGCCCAGTCGACCCATGTAGACAGCAAATCCAAAGATAGGGATTTGAGGGTCTTCCACTACTCGAAATCAAACAAAACTTTAAACACACAGACTATAACTTACCTAGCATGGAAAAATGGCTTTAAATCATATCCCACCAAGCTCTAAGGTCATCAACCAATCTTCTCTTCATCAAGGCGTAGTCTCTTCTCTATATCCAACATTGTCTTCAAGTATGGGGCATCATCTTCAATCTCCATAGGTTCGAAGTTGAACACTATGTCTTCTACCAATATGGCCCATAGTTGGCTTTCATTTCTACTTCAGGTCTTTGGACCTACAGACAAAAGAGTATCCGGGTTAAGGTTAGGGCTAGGCTTCACATTCCCCCTCCTTAAAAGAAATTTCGTCCTCGAAATTGAAAGCATACCTGAACTTCCAAAAAGATGAGGAAACTTCTCCTTCATGTCTTCTTCCTTCTCCCAAGACGCTTCTTCAGGGGTATGGTTCTTCCACTGAATCTTCACCAAAGGCATTGTTCGATTCCTTAATTGCTTGTCCTTTCTATCCAGGATTTTGGCCAGTTCTTCTTTATAAGATAGATCAGCACAAAGTCCTTTAGGTTCTTGCTGTAGTATATGATCCGGGTTCTCAACGTACTTTCGAAGCATCGAAACATGAAATACATTATGAGTCTCAGTGAGTGACGGAGGTAAAGCCAAACGGAGGTTGTCGAACAGCTTTAACACGTTGACAAGTCTCGCACTTCGCTACAAAATCTTCTACATCAGCCTTCAATCCAATCCACCAAAAATGTTATTTCAAATCCTTATACATTTTTGTACCTCCTGGATGTACGGTAAAGATTGACTGGTGTGCTTCCTTCAAAAATTCCTTTTTAACTTCTTCAACTGTAGGCACACAAAGTCTTCCTCTAAACAATAAGGCACCATCCATAGATATACTAAAATCAGGGTCCAAATCAGAATTTAAAGAAATCTTCTCTATCTTCTCTTTCAATTCTGGATCCGAATCTTGCAAGGCAACAATTCGATCCCTAAGGGTGGATCTTGCTGTCATGGCTGAAAGCACAACATCTGAACTTTGCGAAACAACTTCCAATTCAAAATCTGAAATTGACTTCAACAACGACTTGCTCAAAGCATTCAAATCTAGTTCCTTCTTGTTACTTTTTCTACTAAGACCATCCGCAACAACATTTGCTTTACCAGGATGATACTGAATATCATAGTCGTAATCAGAGACTAATTCCAACCATCTTCTTTGTCTCATATTTAAGTCTTTTTGGGTAAAGAAGTACTTTAAGCTTTTATGATCTGTGAAAATAGCAATCTTCTCACCATACAAGTAACGTCTTCAAATCTTTAGGGCAAAAACAATGGCTGCAAGTTCTAGATCATGAGTGGGATAATCCCACTCATATTCTTTCAATTGCCTTGAAGCATAAGCTATCACCTTCCCATGTTGCATTAAAACACAACCTAAACCAATCTTAGACGCATCGGTATAGACTGTCAGACCACCGGAATTATCGGGTATTGTCAAAACTGGGGCACTTGTCAATCTATCCTCCTTCCTAGTTAGCTTAGTCATAGGAGCAGCCAACTTAGAAAAGTTCTCAATAAATCTCCTGTAATAACCAACAAACCTAAGAAACTTCTTATTTCTGACATCGTCTTCGGTCTTTCCCACTCGGCAACTATCTTAACCTTGTCGGGATCGACATGAATACCTTCGGCTGAAACAACATGACCAAGAAATACCACTCTTGGAAGCCAGAAATCACACTTACTAAACTTGGCATACAACTTCTTCTCTCTTAGTCTTTGCAAAGTAATACCAAGATGCTTCTGATGCTCTTCATCGCTCTTCGAGTAAATAAAAATGTCATCGATAAAGACAATAACGAACTTATCTAGCACATCATGAAATATTCGATTCATCAACTCCATAAACATAGCAGGAGCATTAGTCAAACCGAAGGGCATGACTCTAAACTCAAAATGACCATATCTTGTCCTAAAAGCTGTCTTACAAATATCACTAGCTTTCACCTTCAACTGATGATATCCGGATCTCAAATCAATCTTCAAGAACACTACTGCACCTCTCAACTGATCGAAAAGATCATCAATCCGAGGCAGCAGATACCTATTCTTGATGGTCAATTTGTTCAACTCACGGTAATCAATGCACATACGCATACTACCATCCTTCTTCTTAACAAACAAAACTAGGGCTCCCCAAGGTGATTCACTAGGCTGTATATAACCTTTATCTGAGAGTTCATTCAGCTGGTCTTGTAGTTCTTTCAACTCGGTAGGCGCCATTCTATATGGAGCTTTAGATACCGGAGCGGCTCCTGGAATTAATTCAATCAAAAATTCCAACTCTCTATCCGGAGGTAATCCTAATAAATCATCCGGAAAGACATCCTTAAAATCACAAACAACTTCAACTTCTTCAAGCTTCTTCTTCACTTCCTTGACTTCACTTTCAGCTGTAGTGCTTTCCACTAGTGCACAAACTTGCATCAAAGTAGACAAAGTCTTCTTGCTAACTCTTCCTTTATCACCTTGAAAC